>NC_084731.1:49068181-49203181 GCF_033978785.1 Entelurus aequoreus | reverse complement strand
ATTTTTATTCATACTGGGCCACACTGGGGGGTCTCTGTTTATTTGAGGGCCACACGGCAGTTACGGTAACAGTAATTCTACATTTATTTAACGATATTGTTACACAATTGCTTATGCATTTGATCATTATATGTTTACATACACTGTTGAAAAAACCCTGTAGATCTTCTGGTAAAAAAAAAAAAATGGCAGCCTAATCGCATGAATTTTACTGTAAAACTATGGTGGTTTTTACAGTTTAATTTTTTTTTAACTAGAAAATAGAAAAACAGTTAAACTGTTTTTTTACAGTAAAACTTTGGGGATTGAGCCTCCAGTTTTATACCATAAAATATATTGTAATTTTTACAGTGTACACTTTGATGGATAACTTTCTTTGAAATCATAAGTCAAGCAGATATTTAAGTATTTATTTTTAATGTACTAATTTGTTAATTGGTTCTGGACCAGGCAGCGATAAATGAATTTCCGCAAATTAGAAATAATTAACTATGAATCACATATTTTCATAGCTGGAGGATATAAAAAAACAAACATGCAATATGTCTAATAATGCCTGGATTATTGTATCGTCGTGAGTTTTACTAGAAACATGTATGTATATGTATATATATGTTTATGTATGTGTATATATATATATATATATATATATATATATATATATATATATATATATATATATATATACATACGATATATACATATATATATATACGAATACATATATTAGGGCTGCAACTAACGATTAATTTGATAATCGATTAATCTGTCGACTATTACTTCGATTGATAATCGGATAAAAGAGACAAACTACGTTTCTATCCTTTCCAGTATTTTATTGAAAAAAAACAGCATACTGGCACCATACTTATTTTGATTATTGTTTCTCAGCTGTTTGTACATGTTGCAGTTTATAAATAAAGGTTTATTTTAAAAAAAAAATATATATATATTTTTCTTATTTTTAAAAAGCCTCTGCGATGCGCATAGCATAGATCCAACGAATCGATGACTAAATTAATCGGCAACTATTTTTATAATCGATTTAATCGATTAGTTGTTGCAGCCCTAATATATATATATATATATATATATGTATATATATATACAGGTATATATACATATGTATATATATATATATATATGTATATATATATATATATGTATATATATACAAACCCAGTTTCCATATGAGTTGGGAAATTGTGTTAGATGTAAATATAAACGGAATACAAAGATTTGTGAATCATTTTCAACCCATATTCAGTTGAATATGCTACAAAGACAACATATTTGATGATCAAACTGATAAACTTTTTTTTTTTTTGCAAATAATCATTAACTTTAGAATTTGATGCCAGCAACACGTGACAAAGAAGTTGGGAAAGGTGGCAATAAATACTGATAAAGTTGAGGAATGCTCATCAAACACTTGTTTGGAACATCCCACAGGTGTGCAGGCTAATTGGGAACAGGTGGATGCCATGATTGGGTATAAAAATAGCTTCCCAAAAAATGCTCAGTCTTTCACAAGAAAGGATGGGGCGAGGTACACCCCTTTGTCCACAACTGCGTGAGCAAATAGTCAAACAGTTTAAGAACAACGTTTCTCAAAGTGCAATTGCAAGAAATTTAGGGATTTCAACATCTACGGTCCATAATATCATCAAAAGGTTCAGAGAATCTGGAGAAATCACTCCACGTAAGCGGCATGGCCGGAAACCAACATTGAATGACCGTGACCTTCGATCCCTCAGACGGCACTGTATCAAAAACAGACATCAATCTCTAAAGGATATCACCACCTGGGCTCAGGAACACTTCAGAAAACCACTGTCACTAAATACAACATCCAGAAATAATATTATTTGTTATTTTACGGTAATGTGTTAATAATTTCACACATAAGTCGCTCTTGAGTATAAGTCGCACCCCCGGCCAAACTGACTTATAGTCCGAAAAATACGGTGTATATATATATATATATATATATATATATATATATATATATATATATATATATATATATATATATATATATATATATATATATATTTATCTTAAGGTTGTCCATCGTATCCGATGACGACAATCCATCTCTATGTTTTGTGAGTCCTCATGTGGCTGAATAGTCCAATCCGTGATCCACATGATCTGCCGCAAACAGAGCAGGTGAAGGCACTGACTGAGGGTGCAGGTGTGGCAATGGCTTCATGCCTTCTTTGACGCTTCCTGGCTCGTTGACCACTTCGGTCCTCCTCAAGCTTATGAACTCCTTGTTGGAGGAGCTGCCGCCAGGTGGAACGTTGGACTGCAGTGTCCTCCAGCTGGGTCGGGTTCAGGCCGCATTTCTTCATGACAGTCTTCATTTGATCTTTATAACGCTTTTTTGGGCCTCCTGCCAAGCGGTGACCAAGATGAAGCTGACCATAAAGCACCTTGCGTGGTAAGCGTTCTTTTGGCATCCTGATAACGTGGCCTAGCCAGCGAAGTTGGTGCTGGGTGACTGTAGCCTCCACACTGGTGCAGTTGGTTTTGCAGAGTATTTCAGTGTGGGGGACTCTGTCCTTCCAGGATATCCCCAGGATGCATTGTAAGCACCTGATGTGGAAGGCCTCAAGCATCCTGAGGTGGCGGCTGTACAGGGTCCACGCTTCACAGCTGTAGAGGAGGGTCGTCATGACCACAGCTAAATAGACCGCTACCTTGGTATGTAGCTTAAGGTCTTTGTTCTGGAAGACCCTTCCCCTGAGTCTGCCAAAAGATGCTGACGCCTGCTTGATCCGGTTTTGAACCTCCCTGTCGATACTGCAATCGTCAGAGAGAAAGCTGCCAAGGTATTTGAAAGAGTCCACTACTGCTAGTGGTTTATTGTCGATGGTGAAGGTTGGTGGATGAGGTGGAGGAGTGGATGCCCACTGGCATATTACCTCGTTTTTTGCCACGTTGACAGAGAGGCCCAGTCTGCCATAAGCACTTGCAGCGGCTGAGAGGGTAGCTTGCAGCGCTTCCGGTGTGTGGGCCACAACTGCGCAGTCATCTGCGTATTGGAGTTCGATGACTTGCACTGGTGTGACTTTTGTGACTGCTTGGAGCCTCCGGATGTTAAACAGGTTCCCGTCAAGTCGGAAGTCGACGGTAACGCCACTGCCCTTCTTGATCCTCTCATGAAGCAGCAGTGTCACACACAGGAGGAAGATATTAAACAAGACTGGAGCAAGAACACATCCCTGGCGTACACCGGTGCACACCTTAAAGGGTTCTGATTCCTGGCCGCCAGTAGTCACACGTGACATCATCCCTTCATGGAATTGCCTTAGGATGTTGACAAACTTCTGTGGGCAGCCGAACTTCAGGAGGATATTCCAGAGAAGCTCTCTGTTGACAGTGTCAAAAGCCTTCGACAGATCAATGAAAGCAACAAAGAGGTCCTGGTGCTGCTCCCTACATTTCTCCTGAAGCTGCCGTGTTGTGAACACCATGTCCACAGTGCTCCTGTTCTTCCTGAAACCACATTGTGACTCCGGCAACAGGTCTTCCGTGATGTTGTTCACCAGCCTGTGTAGCATGACTTTAGCCAAGACTTTACCAGCAACCGCCAGAAGTGAAATGCCACGACTGTTTCCACAGAGGGACTTGTCCCCCTTGCCTTTGTAGATGGTGATAATATTGGCATCTCTCCACTGCTGAGGGACAGTTTCATGCTTCCACACTTTGCTGATGACAAGGAAAAGGGCACGGATGGAAAGGTAGCCTCCTTGCTTGAAGATCTCTGCAGGGATGCTGTCAGGACCAGGGGTCTTGTTGTCTTTCAGAGACCTTATTGCACACTTAACCTCTCCAAAGGTTGGTGGAAGGTCAAGGTAATGGATGGTTGGGTAGTCAGGTAGGTCCTCCAGAACTGAGGGGTCTGTTGGGGCGGGCTGATTTAGCAGAGTTTCAAAATGTTCTGCCCATCTTTTGGTGATGAGCTTGTGGTCTTTTATGAGGGTTGTACCATCGTTAGACTTTAGCGGGGAGACCGCGCAGTTTCTTGGGCCGTAGATGGTTTTCATTGCATCGTAAAAGTTGTGCATATCATTTTTGTTGGCATGAGATTGTATTTCAGCTGCCTTTGATATCCACCACTCATTCTTCAGGGCACGCAATTTAGACTGCAGCTCCCTTCTGGATGTTTGCCATTGCTGTCGGAGCACAGCTGAAGTGGGGTTGTTGAGTACAGCATTGTGTGCAGTGTGCATGTGTTTGAGCATGGTGGTTATTGTGGCTGTGTTGTCATCAAACCAGTCCTGATGCTTTCTGCGCTTATAGCCAATGGATTGGGATGCTGCCTCATAGAGCCTGGAGCTGATAGAGGTCCATTTGTCGTCAATGGAGTCATCACTCTCCAGAATATGCTCGATGTCTTCCAGGTTTTTGGCCAGAGAGAGACGGAGATTGTCCCGAGCCATAGGATCTGCTAACCGGGTACAGTCAAGCCTCTTCTTCCCTGACTTTTGAAGACGGATAGCAGGCCGTACTTGCACCCGGAGCCTGGTTATGATGAGCCGGTGGTCGGTCCAACACTCAGCTCCTCTCATTGCACGAGTTAGTGTTACGTCTTTTATGTCTGAGCGTCTCACAATGGTGTAATCAATCAGGTGCCAATGTTTGGAGCGTGGGTGCATCCAGGATGTTTTGTGCTTATTTTTTAGTTGGAAGATGGTGTTTGGTCAAGTCATGCTCAGCACAGAGGCTTAGCAGCCGTAGGCCGTTTGCATTGGCTTGTCCAATAACATGCCTGCCAATAACACCACTCCACACCTTGTTGTCCTTCCCCACTCTGGCATTGAAATCGCCCAACAAAAAGATCTTGTCCTCCTTAGGTGTGCGACGGAGGGCCTCATCTAATGCCCGGTAGAAGCGGTCTTTAACCTCTTCCTTTGATGGTAGCGTCGGTGCATAGGCACTAAGAAGGGTGGCATATATTTTCTTAGCCAGAGGGATCCTGAGTGACATGAGCCTTTCACTTATGCCAACCGGTGCTTCTGGGAGTTTTGGTAGGAGGCTGTTTTTTATTGCAAGTCCCACACCATGCTGATGCTCGCCTCCTGGAGGGTATCCTTTCCAGAAGAAAGTGTAACCTTGCCCTTCTTCCTTCAGGGATCCTTCATCCAGGAGTCTGGTTTCACTAAGTGCAGCAATATCAACATTGTAGCGGTTAAGTTCCGCTGCAATGAGTGCAGTTCTGCGCTGGGGTCTATCAGTGGTAACGCTAGTGTCCAGGAGTGTCCTTATGTTCCAAGATGCCAGTTTAAGAGGGATTATTTTCTTTGCTTTATTTCGACCGCGGAGTGGAATTCCCGACAGGTGCGGTAGTCTGTCCAGGATAGTTTTGAGTGGGCAATGTCTGGGCCACCTTTTCTAGGCCTTTCCCCAGTTGGGGTGAGCAGTGCAATCCTAAATAGGGCTGCTCAGGCGTACAGGGGTCTGCCGAGAGCAGCTGCCACTCAATTTCAGCTACTAGCGACCATAGATAGCCCTGTACCGCTGGTGTGCAGGGTTCTGACTAGGAGCTTCCGGTGCATTCATACCTGCTCCCGTTATCAGACACCCCATCGCCACCAGACTTTGTTTCATTTCCGGTAGCTGGTCTCACCGAGGCAGAGATGAATACCTGCGCAGAGGAGCTTGTTTAAAGTGCCACCGGGGGTGCGCATGTCCCAGCAGCACTTCTTCACTGTGAGAGGGTGGGATCCGGTGGCAAGGGGAACCCAGGACGACCGGCACTCTTCCACAGTTGCAGGAGGCCGCCGGAGCTCCAGTTTTTTGGAGGACCGCCTATCGTGTGCCGCCAACCACGTTGCTTTTCTTTCGGGGTGTGCTCCCCTAGCCTTTGTCTTCCTAGACTTACCCACAAGGCAGCGGGTCTTCGCCGTATCCCTGGCTAGGGGGCAGTCAGGTACTAGGCCTTTGCCAAGGGCCACCTGGGGTAACAGTGGTTAAGGGGTTAACCTCCTAGTGCCCCAAGACCCCCCAAAGAAGAGCCTCCACTGCCGGATGCACTTTAACGTCATGCCCAGGACATACATACATACATACATACATACATACATACATACATACATACATACATACATACACACATACATATATATGTGTGTGTGCTTATGTATGTATACATATGTGTGTGTGTGTATATATATATATATATATATATATATATATATATATATATATATATATATATATATATATATATATATATATATATATATATATATATATATATATATATATATATGTGTATGTATATATACAGGGGTAGAGTGGCCGTGCCAGCAATCGTTGCTGGTTACTGGGGTTCAATCCCCACCTTCTACCATCCTAGTCACGTCCGTTGTGTCCTTGGGCAAGACACTTCACCCTTGCTCCTGATGGGTGCTGGTTAGCGCCTTGCATTGCAGCTCCCGCCATCAGTGTGTGAATGTGTGTGTGAATGGGTGAATGTGTGTGTGAATGGGTGAATGTAGAAATAATGTCAAAGCGCTTTGAGTACCTTGAAGGTAGAAAAGCGCTATACAAGTATAACCCATTTATTATTTATTTATTTATTCCCGCAGCGCTTTGTTGTTAAGGCGGCCGCATTAACAACAAAGAGCCACCGCCTAAACTAAAGTCTTAACAAGCTGCTCCGCTTAGTTCTGCCTCTGCCAGTAAGTCTCTGCAGCACCCACCCAGCATTGTCCCAGCCACAGAACTATCTGATTGGTTACACGCAGAGCGGTAACAGCCAATCAGCAGTGCGTATTCAGAGCGCATTTAACAGCCAATCAGCAGTGCGTATTCAGAGCGCATTTAACAGCCAATCAGCAGTGCCTATTCAGAGCGCATGGCATCAGTGCTCCTGCGGTGTGGTGAGCAGATAGGTGTTAAGCAGGTGAGCATAAAGCAGCGGACTCTCTCCAAATTATAATAAACACCTCCCAGTCAACTACTAGTAACATCACTATGAGCCCTTTGACATTCTAGAAACATAAGCGGCAGCTCAGCTCGCTCGCAGTCCTTGAGGTGAATGCTAATTAGCTTTTAGCGTAACGTTAGCTCACTGTGCGGTGTGTGTGCGTGCATGCGTGTGTGTGTGTCTGTCTGAGAGAAAGACAAGCATTATTGACTTAGAGTTAACAACTAAGTTATTTCACTTTACCTTTTACTGTGTTGATTGAGCTGTGTTGAAGCAGAAAAAACGACATTATGTTAAATGAAGAGTTTCCTGAAGCTGTCTCTGATAGTTGATATAATAATGCAACTGCATCTTAAAGCCTACATGAACTCCATGGTGTTCAGGGATGAATAGTCTCTCCTATTGCTATTGTACTATTTTTCAGCTATAGTTACATTAATCATTAGTAATGTAGCAGCCTAGTTTTGAATGGCAGGGTCCCTGCTATTACATGTTGATAAAAATATAACATTTACATAGTAAAAATCTACTACGGGCTTCCCAAATGCTGTAATAAATTAAGCATGACTAGTTGAACATATGTCAGCATGTGGCATAATAATGACATACTTAGTATCTCAGGTAACTAGGACTGTTTTGTTTTTACTTTTTTGGAAAAAATATCGAGATATATATCGTATATCGCCATTTAGCAAATGGAGCGGAAAACACAACCAAAAATTGTAGGCTTCTTCACGCGACAAAGCCGGCTTACTTCACCGCAGTCTGTCGTCTATTGCCCCCCCAGGCTGTGGTGGCAGCGACGAGGTGGAGACGGGATGGCGACAGGCCGAGTTACACCGATCCTTAGTCCCACCCACCCCCTTCTGTTTGCCGGAGAGACACCACCTTAATATATATATATATATATATATATACCGGTATATATATATATATATATATATATATATATATATATATATATATATATATATATATATATATATATATATATACCATCCTAGTCACGTCCGTTGTGTCCTTGGGCAAGACACTTCACCCTTGCTCCTGATGGCTGCTGGTTAGCGCCTTGCATGGCAGCTCCTGCCATCAGTGTGTGAATGTGTGTGTGAATGGGTGAATGTGGAAATACTGTCAAAGCGCTTTGAGTACCTTGAAGGTAGAAAAGCGCTATACAAGTATAACCCATTTATTATTTATTTATATATATATATATATATATATATATATATATATATATATATATATATATATATATATATATATATATATATATATATATATATATATATATATATATATATATATATATATATATATATGTATGTATGTATATATATATATACATACATATATATATATATGTATATATATACATACATATATATACATATATATATATATATATATATATATATATATGTATGTATATATATGCATATATATATATATATATACATACATATATATACATATATATATATATATATATATATACTGCTTAACATTTTAACATGGACCAACTAGGGGTGTAACGGTACGTGTATTTGTATTGAACCGTTTCGGTACGGGGGTTCCGGTTCGGTTCGGAGGTGTACCGAACGAGTACACATGCTAGCATCGACCGGGCTAGAACAACATGTAAAAGCCAGAGCTGGAAGACCCTCATGCCTCGTTAAGATCTCCCGTTTGGGAACACTTTGGCTGCGCGATACAACAATGCAGGACGGAGGTTTGCCGACATTGTTCAGCAGCTGCTTCTGACAACACATCAAACATGTGTTGCACCTTTCCTGCTTCCGGCTCCCAGACCGTGTTCGAGGAGCGCAGGGGAGACACTCCACCAGGGCTGATGTATTCTCGGGGCCAACACCCTTCACTCTACCCGGCAGTTGGTCTCCACAGCTCCGGACTCCAGGGTAAATGACGAGTCCGGCGATTAGTTGCAAATCGTGGCTTTATTGAGGTCTTGCACACAGCCAATCCAACAAAACACTAGCCACTCCACCCACTCGCTACCGCTCCCTCACCTTGCTCGCCCACACACTCACCTCACATGCTGTCACATATTAAAGGGTCATACGCTACTCTCATAACACATGCTAACCCATTTGAAGCGTCACCACCGCATTCAAGCAGCCTCTCCTCGGCGAGTCAGGCAGGGCTAAAGCAATAACAAATGTTTTTATAGCAGCAGATATAAGTCCATATTACATTAAAAACTAGATTTTGACCCACTTCTATGGTGGAAGAACAATGAGCCCATGTATCCTCTTACTGCCAAGTTAGCCAGGCTGGGGGGGGGAAAGAAAAGTGAATCTGAGGCTGAGTTGACTTGAAACTGTTTAATGTTGCACTTTTTATATGTAGAAGAAAAGTTTTGTCATTTTATTTAATCTGAGCAACAACTTGAGGCAGTTTAATGTTGATTAACGTGGAACCCTATTGGGGTGTTACCATTTAGTGGTCAATTGTACAATTCTACTAATAAAAGTCTCAATCAATCAATCATAAAAAGCACTTTATATGTAGAAAGGTTTTGTTAAAAAAACATTCTGAGCCTTATCTTATTTAGTTTTTATTTTATATATGTTGACCACATTAACCCTGGCAATGGACCCTGCGTGTATATGTATGTTATGCCATTGTTTACACATTTGGTAAATAAATAACCAAAAATTTATATTTTGTTGTTTTCTTACTGTACCGAAAATTAACCGAACCGTGACCTCTAAACCGAGGTGCATACGGAATCGAAATTTTTGTGTACCGTTACACCCCTAGGACCAAACTAAGTTGACATTATTATTTTGATGAAGCTCTTGCATTGAATGAATTGGATGTCATATACATGTATGTGTTCTCCTGCAGGTCTTACTAAATATACATGATGTTGAGATAGTTGTCGGCATCGCGCTCACTGAAGAGAGTCTTCACAGAAGGAACATCAGTCACTTTGGACCCACTACATTGAGGTCCACCTTGTGCTATGGTATGCTCAGGTAAAGTTTCCAGTTTTGTTTTTGTACCTGCGATCTTACCTGACACTACACAGAAGGCTTTGTGTACAGTATATAATGAATACAATGTTTCATGAATCATATTAAATGGTGGCTATGACAAAAAAAATAAGTAAGCCAGAATTGGAATATTACCAGTTCATTTTTGAGCCACAAGAGGGTACAAGTGGCCTATTCTATTACTGACAGTCACTGTTATGATTGTGCCACACATACAGTACTCACCACATCACGCGTTAAAGTTTGAGGCTATACTGTCACATAATTTTTTTAAAGCATATTCTACGTATTTATTGCCTAAATTAGTCATTTTCTAAGCCTAAAAAAATTGCCAAATGAGCTAAAAAAATCCACTAAATGAAAGCAAACCATGCGCTGTTCAGTATCATGGCCACTGATTGGCTCAGCCTTACTGTATTGGATAAAAAGTACAAGTGACTATGTTGGTGTTGTTTCATGTCTAGAGGTCATACTGTACCAGTGTTTCTTAACCATAGGGCCGCGGTTGGGCCGCGAGCGTCCCAAAGAATGTAATATGTTTGCTGTGGTCTGTATAGGTAGCAGCGGTACTCAGTTGTAATACAATTTTCCATCACTTGTGGCAGTAATCACAGTATAAAACAAACAGAAGAAGTCTGGCGCTATTTACTATATATGTACAGTATGTGTGTATACCGGACGGGTGGTTGGGGACCATTGTTCTAATGTATTTAGAAGGTCATAAACAGTTTTTTTTTATGCTTTAGCTATGAACATATACAATTTATAGTCCTGCTTTGCAGAAATTCATATATCACGGACAGGCCTGGAACCAATTATCAGCAATAAACGAGGGATTACTCCACAGCCATTTGTCTGTCTGAAAAAGACCAACTAAAATATTTCACTGGCTAATTCTTTAAATTGCAACTCATTGATCTATTCTTGGCAGCACGGTGGCAGAGGGGTTAGTGCGTCTCCCTCACAATACGAAGGTCCTGAGTAGTCGTGAGTTCAATCCCGGCCTCTGGATCTTTCTGTGTGGAGTTTGCATGTTCTCCCCGTGACTGCGTGGGTTCCCTCCGGGTACTCCGGCTTCCTCCCACCTCCAAAGACATGCACCTGGAGATAGGTTGATTGGCAACACTAAATTGGCCCTAGTGTGTGAATGTGAGTGTGAATGTTGTCTGTCTATCTGTGTTGGCCCTGTGAGGAGGTGGCGACTTGTCCAGGGTGTACCCCGCCTTCCGCCCGATTGTAGCTGAGATAGGCTCCAGCGCCCCCCGCGACCCCGAAGGGAATAAGCGGTAGAAAATTGATGGATGGATGGATGATCTATTCTTCATACATGCAGACACAACACAGCAATGATGAGCTTCTTGTTTTAAGCTTTTGTAAATAGTTACGCCTGAGTGCATCCTGTTTGCTGTCTATATTTGTATCTTATTTTGTGCTGACAGGCTGTGTAAACCTCAGGTGTCAGACATTATACTTGATCCAATGTGTGGAACTGGAGCCATACCTTTGGAGGTAAGAAGACTCATACTTTTGTTCCAACCACATGATGACTTGTAATAGTGCCGTCTGATGAGGTTGTGTTTTTGCCACCAGGGGGCATTGGAGTTTCCTGCTTCATTTTACATTGCAGGAGACAACAACGACATGGCGGTGAACCGCACAGTCAACAATGTGTGTCACATCCAGAAAAGGAAGGCTGAAAAGGGCAGGTGAGAGCAGACCACCGGGCAGAGAGTGGTCAGGTTTTCAGTTTTACATGTTCTATCAGTGACATCTATTAGGTTTACAGTGCTCTGAAAATGACACAGCCAATATTGTCTAAATAGCAAACGCAAAAGAGTCGCAAGATATTGGTGTTGCCTTGATTTATGAACTTAAATGGATCTTGAACAACATTGTTAAATTGATAAGTTTGTATCGTGAAGCAAATTTCTTCTAGGAAAAACAATGTAAATATGAATAATGGGTTCCAGTCTCAACAAAAGTCCATATTTTAGCGAAGGTTTGTAGACTTTTAACACTATATAAAGGACTGTACAGTAATGTATATCAAACAAACATAACAAAAGGTTGGTTGATCAACTTTCTTCTTCTTCTTCTTTCAAGCCAAAACAACAAGAAGCTGAATTGTCCTGTATGTGCTGCTCTGCCAGCGGGCGTGCACACACACACACACACACACACGCACACACACTGACACACAGTCCCTTTGGTGCACTCACAAACGATCAGGAATCACAAAAATCCTTAATTTCAACATTGCTACAATAATAAACATTTAAAAAAAGTAAAATGTACTTATATTTACATCGGCAAAGGAGCAGTAATAGGGAGAGAAGGGAGAGGTTGGGTGGGTGTGCTTTTGAACGAGAGGTAGTCTGGTCCGGTCTTGTTACAATTAAAACTTGCTGTGGTATCAAGCCTGCTTTGTCGATTCTTCCATACTTGCGAGCGCCATTAATGTACTCCTTGCAAATCTTTTTTTTTTTTTAAGTCCACAGCGACTCCCCATCTTTTTTCCACACTGGTCCGTTGTCTTTTGGGGATACATATTTAGTTTAAAAATAGACTAAACCTGTCAAACGGCGAATAAACACAGAAAAGGCACACGCTGAAGCACAGAGAAGTCACTAGTAGTGTACTGTACTGCGTCACAAAACTGCTGCAGGTGGGACATAGATTGAATGAATTCAGAGACATGGTTCACGCACGGAGGCATATTAGGCACGATCTAAAAGTTTGTGAATAAGGGGGTTCGTAAATCGGAGTTCCACTGTATTTGTGTTGCCCATAGTCAAGCATCAAGGTCTTGGTAGCATCAAGGTCTTCTTGGGCTGCATGATTGCTGGACAGCTGCAGTTCATCGTGCATGTACTGTATTGGTCTGTCTGTATGTTTAACTACAGTTCACCCGGACTGCCCATTGACACCGTACGCTGGGATTTGTGCAGTTTACCCATGAAGTCCAGCTCTGTTGACATCATTATCACCGACATGCCCTTTGGGAAAAGGTAAAAGGATAATTTAAAAAAAACCTTTAGACCACATAATGTTTTAAAAGTCAAACTATGTATGAAGAAGGCTAATGAGATGTTTTGTTCGAAGGATGGGCTCCAGGAAGAAGAACTGGGACCTTTACCCCTCCTGCTTGAGAGAAATGGCCCGTGTGTGCAGGCCAGGCTCAGGAAAGGCTGTCCTGTTGACGCAGGACAAAAAATGCTTTTCCAAGGTATCGTCATTTGCCTTTTTGCAAATATCACTTCCACAAAACACTGGGTCGAGACCAAGCACAGAGGCTATGTTGTAGACATTCAATAAAGGAAGTGACTGATGTGTAATCAGGTGGCAAAAGAAAGCACAGTTGACCTCTTGTGGTTTCTAAGAAATTCATCAACAGCAGTGTGAGCTTCTGGCATCGACTGAGGCTCATCCATCTGTCGCTGCCACATGCACACCTGTGAAGAATCCTCTCAAGGGGATCTGTGCCGCTGCCAGGGAGCTGTTTGTGTCTATGCAGATGTAATTCATTCCGACTCCATTAATTATTGATTACCAGTGGTGACGCGTGGGTTTTTTTGTGAGATACTGTCTCTGTGACTATATACATCTGAAGATGCTTCTGTGACGTAGATGCGGGGCTGGCTTTAAAACATTCTTTCTTACGGGAAATGAAGAAAATATGAATCTGTTTCATGTTCTAACAAGTGTAAAGAATAAGTTAACAAATGGCAATAATATATGCTGTAAATAAGTAGTGTCAAAAGTTTTTTTTATTGGCGTACTGTAAAAAATAGATACAATAAAACAAATATGCAGAAATAAGGCATAATGTCAGAAGCAAAGTTTGAAATGTTGATGCTAATAACTGAGCTGACATGCAGGCTGTTTACTTATTTAAAAATAACTTCTGGTTTTAGTCTTTTAAAAAAAAAATAATCAAAATGGGCGGTTTGCCGCATGAAGTGCGTAGATATCATCTAATATGTAGAATTGGCCATGCGAGCGAAAAATCTGAAACAAAGTATATGTTTAGAAATTCATATAAGCTTTTTTTAAAATACAGTGGTACCTCTGATACAAGTTAAATTGTTTCTGTGATGCAGCTCGTACTTAAAAAAAACTTTGTTTTGCGAAACGATGCTTGGCCGAGCACAATTTTAACATCTTTCATGCCTTTTGAAAATAAACTTTTGAATAAGTAATTTTTTTTTTCAAAACAATACAATATGATGTAGTACAAACAAACAGTTGGTTTATGAAGTAATAGAATGATGATACTAATAACAGAATAACACATAATGAACAGCATTTAACTTGGAGAGCAGACCTCTTCTGTATCTCCTTCAAGCTGCTTCTCCGTCAAACACACACATGGGAAACACTTACCCTGGCTATAATTACAACATTTATCGTAAAAATGACTGAAGTGTATATTACAATATTCATGTTTGTATCAATGATACTTGCAACAAAAGTCTCAAAAGACCACCAGCAGAACACATTGACAACTAAGAGTGTATAATCAATCAAAAGTTTTGGCGACAGTTTTGGACACAAGTCCAGTAACTTGCATGGTTATTGTTCATCTTCTCACGTTCTTCTCGTGTCAGGGCTGCTCCTTCGACGCAGTAAACATTCCCTGCGCCTCTCCAGCTGTATTTGTCTCAACATCTTGTTTTACACGACATACGAGTTTCGCTCTCACCGAGATTTATGTTGTCTGCAGGCCCTGTCAAGGATGGGAGGACTGTGGAAGAAGCAGCACACTGTTTGGGTCAATGTCGGGGGTTTACATGCTGGAGTGTTTCTGTTGCGACGGACCAGCGGTGTGTTTGGTCAAACTCCTGAAGATGTCTATGAATCACCAGAGACTGCACGCACACAAGGAGACCACTATGACGCAAAGCCCTGTTAGGTTGCAGCTTTACCCTAATGCCATGTGTTTTGGATCAACATAATTTATATTTTATGAGCTGTTTTATCTTCTTTTTTTTTAAATTTAGTTCTCAACTCAAGAGGCCAAACAAAAGTTGACTCAATTTACGTTACCTTCATGTTCAGCAATCAAATGTACACCTGCACAACCTAATAACATCCAATATCGTCAAAGAATAGTCATGTGAAAAAAAAATAAGACACCTCAGTGACATTTCAACAATTCTGTATTGTCATGTTTTCCATACATGCAAGACATGCAGAAGAATTGAGATGCCGTTTCTCTCTCACCCTGTACTCGAGCACATTTTCAAGCTTGGGGAGAGCGTGGCCGCTGTGTCCACACTTGCCGCAAAACAGTTTGTCATTACAAAAACCAGAAAAGGTAAAATGGTATCTTTGCAAAACAAAACTACCTGCAATTCAAGTCCAAAATAGGGAAAGCTAGTATTGACTGATTTTGTACTTCACTGAAGTCCCCAAGACTGACGAGAGCCCATAATCGTGAGTTACCGATCCCTGGTCCTCTCCTGGCTGTGCTTTGAACCCTCAGTGTCTCCAGCTACCAGAGCCTCGCCAGGGCAAAGGATTTGTGACTCCCCCTATGGGTTGTGGTCTGAATGCTTTGATACGCGTGCCTGTAGGCATGTGGTACACAGATTCTCGAAATTGGATAGTCCTTAGACAAATTGTCAATGACTTATGGAGAAGTAGTTGCTTGATTGCGGCCATGTTTTTTTTCATTCAGATAAACACCCTGAAGTTACAGTGGCCGTGTTGAGCACATTGGTTTGTGTGAGAAGTTCCACTCAGTACAACTGATGGGTTAAAACTGGCCCAGGCAACTTAGTAAGGCTGCATGTTTTGGCAAATGCAGCGGTTTAGGTGTATTGTGTTTTATACCGTGTGGTGTTGTAATTTTGTTTCACATGACATGACACATAAGAGGAACATCAACAAATAGGGTAATTATTCACCTCTGCAAACCATGACAAAAATGAGCTAATTAATAAATTGATAGCTCTTGGACAGTGTCATCCATAACAACTTGAATTTGAGACTGTTATCTGGGACCTGTTTAGGTTGTGCAAGTGTACCTAAAGAAGTGGCCTATCTACTCTTGGGTCACTCAATTAAGGGCACTTGAGGAAACACACAGACATTGTAATTGTGTCTTAATAAAAAAACTAATTACAAGAGTATTTGTCTCTGGTAATTTGAGTGGTTTGAAACCAGTAAATCCAAACCAGGAAGTTCAGAAGAAAACTCACAGTGACGTTGACAAGTTGTGGTGTACTGTGAATGTAATCTGACTGCACTCTCCTTTTATTGTATGACCTAATCAAATGACTATATAGTATGTTTATTTTGTAGTAAACATTATTAGTTTTTGTTTGTTCAGGTAATCCAGTGTCATTTCAATGTGTTTGTTTGCCTGTGACTAACAAGAAGTAGGATTCTATAGCAAACAAAAAACCAACACATGGGCGTGCTGTAACATCACTAGGGAGCGGAAGTGTCTTAAAAAGAGCTCACTGCACTGACGGACCGCACACACAAGCTAGAGGGCGAGAAGGTATACACACGAGATGATCTGGACTGTTTTCCTGCTGGTTCATGTTGTACTTCTTTATTTCCTGCTCACACTCAGATCCAGGTTAGTTTATTATTTTTTTATTTGTCATGTCCATTCAAAAATATAGATTCATATGATTACCTCAGCAATTAATATGTTTTTGTACAACTAATCCGGCAAGCATATATCTCACCAGTTGATGCCCTTGATGATTTTCTGCCTTGATGACTCACTTTCTTTTTCAGGTCCCAGGGTGAACCACCTTTAGACAAGGGCGCTATCCCATGGCTGGGACACGCACTTGAATTTGGAAAAGATGCTGCCAAATTCTTAAGACGAATGAAGCTGAAGCATGGCGATATCTTCACTGTGAGTAGTTTGAAATGATTCTTTTTGCTGTTGATTTATCGACAGAACTTCATGTAAATTAAGTTTTTAGAAGATTTACATTCATAAACATCTATTTAAAACCCTTTAGTTGAGCATCAAAATCAATGTATCAGAGTATTTGTCTAAATTACTATGTAACCCTAAAGTTCATTGTAATTTGTTAACTATTACTGTATTACATGATGAATTGTATTATTTCATAATGGTATTACAATGTCTTAAACATCAGAATTTACTAAGTACCGTATTTTTCGGAGTATAAGTCGCACCTGCCGAAAATGCATAATAAAGAAGGAAAAATACATATATAAGTCGCACTGGAGTATAAGTCGCATTTTTTTGGGAAATGTATTTGATAAAACTCAACACCAAGAATAGACATTTGAAAGGCAATTTAAAATAAATAAAGAATAGTGAACAACAGGCTGTATAAGTGTATGTTACATGACTCATAAATAACCAACTGAGAACGTGCCTGGTATGTTAACGTAACATATTATGGTAAGAGTCATTCAAATAACTATAACATATAGAACAAGCTATACGTTTACCAATCAATCTGTCACTCCTAATCGCTAAATCCGATGAAATCTTATATGTCTAGTCTCTTACGTGAATGAGCTAAATAATATTATTTGATATTTTACGGTAATGTGTTAATAATTTCACACATAAGTCGCTCCTGAGTATAAGTCGCACCCAAACTATAAAAAAAACTGTGACTTATAGTCCCAAAAATACGGGTATGTTAAATTGGGGTATCGGCAAGAACTTTGCGATACGATATGTATCATGATACTTCAGTCAGCATACAATATGGTATTGCTATATTGCGGTATTTACTGATCAATTTGCAGATTAAGATACAAGTTGTTTATATATATTATTCTTTGGACAAACTGAGTTAAAAAAACAATGTAATTCGAATGATTTATTTCCCTTAATTGCAATTGAACATAAAGTGTATTAGGTTTTTGGCCATTTAAACATAGATAAAATGCCCTCTATTTCTTAGCTGTTAACTTATTTTACTATACTGCCTTGCTCACCACTAACCCTGCGCAGCCAGATGTGTGGAAGTCCTCCTTTGGTTACAATCATTCCAAAACAAATAAAAATTGTTACAAGAGGCCATCCATATTCTATCATTTGTCCCTCTCGGGATAGCGGGGATGGCTGGCAAGGCATATTTTTATGATAAAGTATTTTGATATTTTTCCCAAACCTTCTCACAAGGAAGTTAGTGCAAAATACATAGTGTTTAAACATTTGTTAAATATCTAGAATAGTTAGTTTTACTGAATAGCTCAGTAAAGTCATTTTGTATGCATATTGACAGAATAGTGAAAAAGTCACCTGAATAAAGGTTACATTTGTATTAGAAAGTTTGATTTGTTCTTTGTACTTAGCGGGAAGCCTCACCTTTCTCAGAATCATCCTTGACCCACAATAATTTATTGTATTTATTCCATTTACTGTGCCAACAGTGGTCTCTTTCTCATTAAACTAGCCAATAGAGTGTTTAATGGGCGTACAACAGGTCCCAATTATTGCTGCTTGGTTGGGTTCAAATACTTATTTTTTTACATAATCTATCTCTGTTAAAAAAATGAAAAAAACATGGATCTTATACAGGTTTTGTAAGATCCTATATAATCCGTGGGACAAATTTTCAAGCGTTGACCGGTCCGCAGTTACAAAAAGGTTGGGGACCACTGCTTTACAGGACAATATTGGTATGTTATCATTTTTTGTTCAACAACAATTATGGCCAAAAGTAATGAAACATGCTCTCTTAATGAACTAATTTAGTACATCATTTTTCAAATGTTTTATTTAACCTTTATTTAACCAGGAAAAAAACCCATTGAGATTAAAAACCTCTTTTTCAAGGGAGTCCTGGCCAAGAGGCAGCAAAGTTACACATTAAATTACATTCACATTACACATTAAAATGACAGGATGGACATCATGTCCTTTCAATCATCATTTTCACCTCATTTAGACAATATGGATTATTTGTGGTAAGAGTTTGATAAAAGACACTTTTCTTGGTCCCAGTAAATCGAGCAAGGTTAATAAACTAAACTTCATATTTTCTTAGGTTTTTTAAAAGGTCTAAATTACAGAAAAAAGTTCTCATGTCTAAATATGCTAATGTTTGTCCAGGTGCGTGTTGCCGGGTGCTATGTGACAGTGCTGCTGGACCCTCACTCGTACGACTGTGTGATAAACGACAGCGACTCACTGGACTTTCAGCGCTATGCCGAGGTACTCATGGAGAGAATCTTCAAGCTCCGCCTCCCACATCATCATCAACCCGCTCGGACAAAAGCGCTGATGAAACAGTACGTTCTTACAACTCCGCCTTGGAGTTTGTTTTCTTTTTAATTTCTTAGAAACAGTTTCTCTGGTGTTTAAATGAGTCTATTTTTAGAGCTGCAGTACCTGCTCATGTCCAACGTGTCTACACTTGAACAGATGTTTTCCTCCTTCCTTCTCTTTTGTTTGTTTTTGCCTTGCCCTATTTTCCCCAAGAAAATATTTTTTGAAGAATATTTTGTGGGATTTTCCTGCTCACCCAGTACTGTTTACTTATTTTGCCCTAAAACATAAACTGAACTTAGCTCAGCAAGTTTTGAAAGTAATGTTTTTATTTTTCTTAAGCTGATGCAATTTCTCTGAAGTCTCCAATTAGAGGCCTGTTTTAGTTTGAAAAGCCAATTGCGGAATGCCATTCAATTTTAATTGGCCTAGGGTTTATTCCAGAAATAAGATTAAACACAGTCTGATGACCATAACGCATTTACAAACATAAAAAAGCAGTATCAATATTTTTGAAAATATATATATTTTTTCTTCCTTTATTTTTATGTCACACGCCAGTAGTGATTAATTGATTCATTTGATCAGAATAAAACAATTTATTTAACTTATTTTGCTTTGATTAATGGTTTGAGTGTAACTAAAACGTGCACTGCATGGAGGACCCGCAACTATAAATGTGCTGACATAGTTTCCGCACAGCCACTGCAATAGTTGGTGTGTTTGTGCCGTGGAGTTTTTTGTTTTCATCAATGCACACATGTTAAAAGTGCAATTTCAATGTTGATGACGATTAAAGGTTATGGCAAGCAGAATTTAATTTTTTGTTTATTTTAACTTTTTTCCCTAAAATACGCATTGAGGCTGTAAAGTGTGTTTTATCCAATTACTCGATTAATTGAACAAACTAATCTAGATTACTAAAATAATGGATAGCTGCAGCCCTACACTGCAGGACCAGCTGCGTGTTTAGAAGAGCAATACAGACTTTCATTTCAATCTCCAAAGGTGTCCAGTAAGACCGGAAAAGTTGGCAGTAGCCCTTTTTTGGGTTGTTATATTTTGATTAATTGCTAAATATAATGTAGCGTTACCCTGCATGTCTTGCAGTATGTAGATAGGGGTGCATGTTCACGCACAGGCATTTATTTTGATGTCCATGTAGTCTGTGTTAACTGTTATTTCTGTGTCGTGCAGTACTGTCCAATCTATTTGTGCCGGGTGAGAAAAAATGTATCAGGCGAGAAAATATTGTGGTAATACAAGTACAACTTTTTTCATGTAAGCTATTTTTTCAAATGTCCTGAACTTGTTGGATTTATTTAAGTGTGTTTAATAAACAACAAGGTAAGGAGTATAGATGTGGACCCCCCCCACATTCTTCCTTATTTCTATATAAAGTGTCATAGAAGTGTGCTAAGTTTTCCTCATGGTTACACTATCAGAGGGGAAAAGTAGGTAGGGCAAAGTCAACAGGTTGAACGCTGATATTGCGACGCCGAGTAATTCCGCTTTTTCACAACACCAATAAATCATTGTTAACGTTTTTGTATTGTCTTCGCCCCCTCTAACCTCTCCAGGCATTTCCTGGGAATGAATTTGGCCAGCCTAAACGTTACCATGAGCAGACACCTTGAGGCTTTGCTGAAAACAGAGATGTCTCCGAACCAGAAATACTGGAACGAGAGGGGACTGTTTGACTTCTCGTATGGCGTTCTTTTCAAGTAAGTTCTCCACCTTCCCACAGGCGCAATCCTCACAGTGATGAAAGATTGCAACCAAGTTAAGAAAGAGAAGGGGGGTAGGGGCAGCTCTAAGATAAGCTGCATACTTACCAACCAGCCTTGCGTTGCTGTGTTTATAAACAGTGCAAGTTAAACTGAGGATGACCCTGCTCTTTATTGGACATGTTTGACTCTTCTCCACTCGACTGCATCAAAATAGAGCTTTTATCATGAAATAAATCATAAGTCGGCAAACATGAGGCGTGCAGAGGCACCTGGAACGTGTCCAGATGTGCAACACCAGGACGTTCCATTGTGCGGGCTGGTGGAAGAATTCCGATCACAAGATTTCCTGCATGTTGTCACTCTTTGTGTGCAGGGCGGGTTACCTGACGCTCTTTGGAGCAGAACCGAACAACAACTGTGCCGATCCTTCCTGCGTCTATGAAGAGTACCGCAAGTTTGACAACCTCCTAACCAAGCTGGCAAGAGGCACCTTGAAACCAGGTAACGACTTATTAACCGCCAGCCGTTAGAATTCATGCCATGAGTCATGGAGGAAGGGTTACTCAACGCTTGCACTTTGCCTTGACTTCATCAAAGCATTTGTTTCGTGTTGCCATAGTGACGTTCCCTAACCCATCTACTTGCTAGTCACAACATTAGGTACACTTGCGCAATCTACTTGGATACAGTCGAAAAGCTGTATTAAATATGCTGCCTTTTAAACAATAATAAAGAACCCATCAATAGTTTAATTGGCTTGTTTTCATGGGGCAATATTTTTACAGTATTACAGTGGATCCCAGAGGACTGCAATGTATTTGTGGCATTGGAGGGTTGATGTAATGGCTTAATTGTAAAAAAAAATTGCACCCTGATGTGCAAAAAGTTAGTCAAAACCATAAAGATATAATGGATTAGAGCAATAGAGCGTTTTTCTAGACACTTAAAGCGCTTCACAGTGAGAACCTGTCATTCATTAACTCCACATTCAGGGTTGCCCCTAGATTGCCAAGATATCTGTGGCGGTGGGGGCGTGGTCACCATGATGAAATCGCATAATTTGCTACAATGATTTGAAATTATTTAAAAAGCTATAAAATATATGCATACATTGAAAAACAAATCTGGTATTATTAATTAGTATTAACATGTTTTTTTATATTATTTTACAACATTTTTAATTGTTGCTATCTACTTGGAGAATTGTTCAAGTGTCTCGAAACTTGTAATTACTTTTTTTCATTAAAAACGACTAGCAAAAAATCTAGCATAATTTTCCGGTGTTATTATAAAATGTTGTCAAGTTTGGAGACTCTACTTCTGTCCCTCAATGTCCCTAATAAAAGAGGCGGGCTGCAGCAAGCATGACGTCACACTTGGCAGTCTTCCCGTCCGGCTGCGGGGAGTCTCTGGGCCCCTCGAGGCGGGGTGTCCAGCCTTTCTGTCCACGTGGGCTGTGGTCTCTCGCTGGCTTGGGGCTGGCTGTCCCTGCTTCTCTTTTGCCTTGTCCTCGGCTGGGCGCGTCTGTCTATGGCCTGTAGCTGGCCCTGCCAGGATGGTCGGCCGAGGTCTGGGGGTCCTGTTTCTGGCCTGGCTGTGTGAGGCCGGTGGTCCCTGGTTCCCTGGGCACTGCACCTGCTGTTTTGGGTTGGGTCTCTGGGTGGCTAGGGCTGTACTTTGGCTCCCGCACATACTAGGGGACAAACATACTGTACATACATTCTGTAACGGGGCACCGAATGTTCTCATCAACACATTGGGGATTGGTGGATAGACCACATGTGACCAGGTATAAAGGGACACACTTCCCGGTGCAAGGATTGTTGTTTTAGAAGGAAGTAAAATAATAATAAAGTTACCGGCTAAGAACTGCTGCTCTCTCGCCTCATTATCTTGACTCCCACATTGGTGACCTGGATGTTTAGCGGACATGTTTAACGCTGCTGGTCTCGTCATGCCTGACGACTTGGCGTCATTACAACAGCCAGTAGTGGCTCCTGCCGTGTTTGCTGCAACAGTGAAACTCCTGGAGTTCTTGCAGCACGATTCTGAGCCCTGGTGCCAGCATGTGGAAGCCCGGTTTCTGTTTCAAGAGATTACTACAGATGAGACACGGTACTACTATATTGTCGCTGCTCTGGACGCTCAAGCGACGCTGAGAGTTATAGGCAGGCTGAGGGATCCTCAGGCGGCAGACAAGCACGGTGTATTAAAAACTTTACTCCTGCGGCTGTACCAGCTGTTCGACGTCGAGCAAGCCGAGCGCCTCTTGTCTCTCAACGGCCTGGGGGACAGCAAGCCTACCGAGCTGATGGAGAATATGCTCGCATTGCTCGGTTCCAGGGATGCATCGTTCCTGTTCGTGCAGCTGTTTCTCCGTTAGCTACCACCCCCGGTACGCACAGGCGCTTGCCAACTCGCCGTTAGTCGCCACGAAGGATTACCGAGGTTTGGTTGAGGAGGCGGACAGGATTCTTCTAGCTGCTCGCCAGTTCAGCGCTCAAGCCCTGCTGCCTGCACCAAAATGGAATGCACCTGAGGAGCTCGATGCTGGCGCTGTGGCTGCAGTGTCGGACCGTCGCCACAGGGAGACGGAGTTATGCTTTTACCGCCGCCGTTTTGGGACCAAGGCAAAGCTTTCCCAAGCCAGAGAAATGCCAAGGACAGTGCCCAGTGGCAGCAGAAGCACAGGCAGAGTGGATAAGCTGCTGTTTGTCACCGACGGCTTGTCAGGCCGCCGCTGGCTGGTGGACTCGGGTGCCCAGCGGAGTATCCTGCTTGCAACAGCCGTGGATGCGCTGGAAGATGGCCACAGGCCCCCGCTGAGCGGCGCCAATGAAACCAGCATCCGCACTTTCGGCACCAGGTCAGTGACAGTTTCGTTTTCTGACCGCACGTTAGCCTGGTACTTCGTTATTGCCTCTGTTGCCGTACCTGTTCTGGGGGCAGATTTTTTGTGTGCAAATAGACTGTTGGTGGACGTCTCGAATGGCTCTTTAATTGACCCGTGTTTTCCACTATTCCGTGCACACTGGGGGGGCCGGAGCTTTTGGCCCTTGCCAACATGCTCGCTGTGGGGGATGTTTATCAATGGCTTCTTGCAGAGTTTCCAGAAATGACTGTACCAATGTTTTCGGCAGCGGTCGCGTAGCATGGGGTGGAGCACTTCATCCCTACAGTCCTACCGTCTGTTTTTGCCCGGGCACAGCGGCTTGACTCTGCTAAACTGGCCCTGGCACGGCAGGAATTTGCCACTATGGAGAGACTGGGGATTGTACGGCTTTCCAACAGTCCTTGGGCTTCGCCTCCACATATGGTACCGAAGCCTGGTGGGCTCTGGCGGCCTAGTGGGGATTTATGCCAACTGAATAATGTCACCACGCCAAACCATTACCACATCCCGCACATACAGGACTTTTCTTCACTGTTGGCTAGAGCGTCTATTTTCTCAAAGGTGGATTTGGTGTGTGGTTACCACCAGGTATTGTACATGAGTTGGACATAAAGTACCTAAACTGCCATAATGACTCCTTTTGGATTATTTGAGTTTTTGAGGATGCCATTTGGCCTGTGGGGGGCAGCACAGATTTTTCAGTGGCTCATGGACTCTGTTTATGGGATTTACCATTTGTGATTGTTTATTTGGATGATATTTTATTGGCCAGTATGTCAGCCGGGGAACATTTGAAACATTTATGGCTTCTGTTAAGCCGGTTTAACAAACATGACCTGATTGGAGTTTGGAGTAACAGACATTGACTTTCTTGACCACCAGGTGACCTCGCAAGGTGCTGTTGCCCTGCCTGCACCGGTGGAGGCAATTTCCCAAGTTTTCACGCCCACTCACTGTCAAGCTGCTTTAGGAGTTTCTCGGAATGGTCAGTTTTTTTAACCGTTTCATTCCACGTGCAGCTCATCCCATGCGCCCACTGTATGAGGCATTAAAGGAGAGGAAAGGTTCACAGGAGGTGAACTGGTCTTCTGACAAGCTGCAAGCGTTTGAAGACACAAAGTCTTCTCTGGTCAGCACAACTTTGCTAGCACATCCCTCCTCTACTGCTCCTTTGGCTCTCACTACTGATGCCTCAAATGTAGCCGTGGGCGCGGTTTGTGAGCAGTGATTGGCGGGGACATGGCAGCCTCTCGCCTTCTTCAGCAGGCAACTCAGGGCAGCTGAAAGGAAATACAGCACTTTTGACAGGGAGCTCCTGGCATTGTTTCTGGCAGGTTTCTGTTTGAGGGTCACAATTTTACTGCTTTTGTGGATTACAAACCTTGGACTTTTACCATGGCTAAGACTTCAGAACCATGGTCTGCCCGCCGGCTACGCCAGCTTGCATCCATTTCCGAGTTCACAATTAAAATTAGGCATGTGGCCGGAAAGCGCAATGGAGTAGCGGACTGTCTGTTACGGGTGCTTGTCAGTGCTGTACACCTGGGTCTCGACTTTGCAGAGATGGCAGCTGATCAGAGCAAAGATGCAGATCTTCAGGCCTGGCTCACAGCGGTAACCGGTTCGCAGTTAGTGGTTGTTCCCTGCCATGGCAATGGTTCCACATTGCTCTGTGAAATATCTACCGGTCCACCTCGTCCTATGGTTCCTGCGGCTTGGCGCCAACGGTTGCTTGATGCCGTGCATGCTCTCTCTCACCCTGGCGTGAAGGCATCTGTGAGGCCCGTTCGCACCAAATTTGTCTGGCCAGGCATGCGGATGGATGTCAGGGGGTGGGCAGCCGCATGTGTGTCCTGCCAGCAGGCCATGGTCCACCAGTACATCAGGACACCGCTGGAACCCTTCCAGGTGGCGGATCGGCAGTTCGACCATGTGCATGTGGACCTAGTGGGTCCACTGCCCTTCTCCCATGGGTGCATTCATCGCCTCACTATGGTGGACAGAACTACCAAATGACCGGAGGTAGTTCCACTCTCGTCCACAACAACGGATGATATTAAGATTAAGATTAAAGATTAAAGTACCAATGATTGTCACACACACACTAGATGTGGTGAAATTTGTCCTCTGCATTTGACCCATCCCCTTGGGGAGCAGTGGGCAGCAGCGGCGCCGCGCCCAGGAATCATTTTGGTGATTTAACCCCCAACTCCAACCCTTGATGCTGAGTGCCAAGCAGGGAGGTAATGGGTCCCATTTTTATAGTCTTTGGTATGACTCTTGCTCGGGCTTTCATTTTTAACTGGGTCTAGCGGTTTGGCACACCGTCTGACCTGACCTCAGACGGGGGAGCTCAGTTCACTTCAGAGCTGTGGAATGCAATGGCTGTAGGACTGGGGGTACAGCTACATCGCACTACTGCGCTACCACCCTCAAACGGGTTGTGTGAACGGTTTCATTGCTCTCTAAAGGCTGCCCTGCGGGCTGATCTCACGGACAGTGGACGGGTTGACTGGCATCTGCATCAACAATATGATTTGCCTAAGTGGCTGGACAGGACAAAAAATATGTTTTATTTTTAGTGGACAAGTTTTTGGTGCATCATTTGTCAATAGTGCGCAAATTATAGGCTATATTTCCATTCATATTGTAACGACCTGCTGGTGGTGATATGTTCGTGTGGTTTTGATTTGATGTTAATTTTTCCCATGATCACAAGCACACTGTCCGTGCCTGAAAATGTATTGGCGGAGAATGATGAAGTGTTGTTGTGTGTCCGGGGGAAGCACGGAGACAAAAGTTGTACAATTGTGCCGTGTGTTGTCATAAGATTGGCAATAAAATTTAAAAATAGGGTTGTACTTTATGTGACTTCTTCTGGCGGGTACAATACATTGTATTACCTTAATTTGTTTTCACGTAAACAAAAAAAACATATTTCAAGGTGTGGCGGCAATGAAAATGCCGTGGCGGTGCGCCACATTCAGTTACACTCAGTGTAACTGAATGTTACGGTACACTGACATCGAAAACAGAAACAAATATTTTAACCACAAATTAACTTTATTCTGATGCTTCTTCGTTTAAGTTCACAAATATAAATGTGGCCTGTTGCCTGTAATTGTTCATAAAAAATCAGGCTTTTTTCCACAATGTCCAAGAAGCAGCTTTTAGCATAGCTTGTTAGCATTAGCATTCTGTTAATGCTAATAACTACGCCAATGGACTGTCATTGGCTACTTTTACAGCATGTAATAAAGTAAATAATTAATATTTGATGTTATTTACCTTCGTTCCATTCATGTGCTGCCTCCTTTAATTCACATTTATCCAACAAAGTCAGAATAGTAAGTAGCTGAGAGCGCCTCTACGAGTCCGACTTCATACTCCTCCGTAAATACGTTTAAAAGAGTTTGTTCACTTCTTGTAGCTTTGCGTAACGAAATTAAGTTTACAAAAACTAATAAATAACAATAAACTGCATATAGTTTAAAGGCTATTGCTGAGTAAAATCACTGAATAGTTCCACTGATCAGCATTCTTCAGCACAAAGATGCCCTACAAAAGTTTCTGCATTTCTTTTCTCTCTGTTGTCAAGTTTTTTGCAATAGAAATACACAACAAATAAGAAATAAACAAGTTGCTGTGTATATTCCAGGGGAGGGTGTGTGTTTGAAAAATATGTTTTAGGAACACCCCCAACTGTGTTCAACCAATCAGCGTTCGACAGCACAGCACGCCCACGAAAAGGTTCCTGGTCGCTTGGAAAAGTCCCACTTAGATAGGAGGAACTCTGACAGGTTCCTGAATGACTAAATATCCCTGGGTAGTTGTTGGTGGAAACACAATGGGGAAGTTCCTGAACAAGCTCCTGCTGTTGAAAAGGGCCCAATGAGAAACCGCAGATGTGGGGACTCCCGACCCCGGGGTGACCGATGCGATGAATGCCTAGTGGATACGGTTATTAATGTGAGAGTTCAGTCTATAGGGAGGTCAGCAGGGGCTCCTCTTGCATGTAGACAAGTCAACAGCGCAGAGACGTCACCAACTGATGCACAGAAGAGTGGTCCAACTCTTGCGCCTCCTCCGTGCAAACTGATCTGTGGCCGCCTGATAACTTCTCCACATAGGAGAGGGGGGCAGAGTAGAAAAGAGAGTGACCCATTTTTTAGACCAGTTGATCTGTCCTATTTAAAGAGTATAGAGTACTATATAAATGGGTTTTAAGATTCGACTTAAATGCTTCTACTGTGGTAGCATCTCGAACAGTTACCGGCAGGGCATTCCAGACTACAGGAGCCCGAATAGAAAACGCTCTATGGCCTGCAGACTTTTTTGGGGGGCTCTGGGAATCACTAATAAGCCTGAGTTCTTAGAAGGCAGATTTCTGGCCGGGACATATGGTACAACAATACAATCAGCAAAATAGGATGGAGCTAGACCATTAGGTATTTTATACGTAAGTAATAAAACATTGAAGTCGCATCTTAAGTACACAGGAAGCCAGTATAGGCGAAATATGATCAATCTTTCCTGTCAAAATGCTAGCAGCCGCATTTTGTACCAACTGTAATCTTTTAATGCTAGACATAGGGAGATCCGAAAATAATGTGTTACAGTAATCAAGACGAGACTAATGCATGAATAATGACCTAAGCGTCTGTGGTGGACAAAATAGGACACATTTTAGCTATATTACAGAGATGAAAGAAGGCTGTTTTAGAAACACTCTTAAAATGTGACTCAAATGAGAGAGTTGGGTAAGACTACACCAAAATTATTTACAGAGTTTATTTGTATAATTGTTTGGTTGTCAAATGTTAAGGTGGTATTAATCAATAAGTTCAGCAGGATCGATAATCAACATTTCCGTTTTCTTACCGTTAAGATACAAAAAGTTGCTGGAAATACATTGTTTGATTTCATTAGGGCATGCCTCCAGATGACTACAATCTGGCGTGTTGATCATGTAAAGTAGGGAGTCATCAGCATAACAGTGAAAGCAAACACCGTGTTTGCGTATTATGTCACCTAGCAGCAGCATATTGATACTGAAGAGTGCAGGGCCAAGAACCAAACCGTGTGGAACTTGGCAAGTTACCTTAACATACTCTGAGGTCACATTTTTATGGGAGACACACTGCATCCTGTCAGTAAGATAGGTGTTAAACCAATAAAAGACTACATCTGACATACTAATACGTGTTTTGATACATTCTAATAGAATATCATGATTGACTGTGTCGAAAGCAGCGCAGGGATCAAGTAGCAGCGACATGGATGACGCATCAGCATCCATAGTTAGCAATAAATCATTAGTCCCTTTTGCGAGGGCTGACTCAGAGTGATATGCCCTGAAACCAGAATGAAAGTGTTCACAGAGATTGTTAGACACCAAGTGTTCATTTAGCTTCTGTGCAACAATTTTTTCGAGGATTTTTGATAAAACTCCCTTTTATTGTATCGCATTGCATTTAATAGCCGTGTCTTAAATTCACTGCTTTGGAAAACAAGCAGCTAGAGCAGCTCCACTTTCTCACAGTCAGTGTAGTGCTCCATGACAGAAAAATGTAAACAAAGTACAGGGATTGTGGGAGATGTAGTGCTTCACGGACATTTCAAAGGATATTACAACACGGCAGTGTGCCGGACTGGAGCTCTCTTGGCGGCAGAGGTTGCAATAGAGTAAACTGGAAGAATCACAGAAGTTTAGATCAAATTAAGTTCACCTTTAAAAGTTATAGTGTATTTTAGGTTAATCCTGAAATTTCCCCCAAATTTCCTCTGTGTATACTTGATGAGTCACTCTTCATCATCTCTGTGCTCCACACCTCTGTCTGTCTGTCAAAAACCAGCAGCGCAGGGGCGTCTGCCAAAATCCCTCACCTTTTTCTTGTTTAAACGATGACTGATGAAATGTGGTCGTGACTCATTCACTGATTTGTACTTGAACAGAGGAGAGGAAGACAGCCCAAAGTGTCCGTTACAAGCTGTGGGAACTTTTGGCCCCAGCGGGTCAAACGGACAACTCTACCTCCATGACGTGGCTTCACGACTACAGGCAACTTCTGCAGCAGGAGGGAGCGGACGAGGAGATGCAGAGGAGGGCCATACTGATGCAACTTTGGGCCACGCAGGTGAGTGTAAGGTCACTTTAAGGCAGTGTTTCTTAACCATACGAGCGGGGCCCATTGTTGGGCGGCCGAAATTATCTGTTTCTCACCTGTGGTCCATATGGGCCAAAGTGGTACTTAGTTGTAATGCACTTTTCCACCTCTTGTGACAGTAATGGCAATAACAAATAAAGTCTGGACCCAAAGTTACAGAAGTTTAAGGGCAAAAAATATGACTTAAGTGGTGAAGCTGTATTTTCGTTTGCACTTTCATTTTATTGACAGTTTAGTTTAGAAACATATTCATTATTAATTTTATTTTTTTTAACGCCAACATAATTGTATGTACCGGTAAATGTATTTTTTGTTAGTTATTTATGAGTCTCGCTGGGGGTGCTGGAGCATATCTCAGCTGCAAGGGACAAACGGTAGGAAATTAGACTTAGACTTAGACTTCTTTTTATTGTCATTCAAATTTGAACTTTACAGTACAGATAAGAACAACATTTTGTTGCATTAGCTCATGGTAGTGCAGGATAAAAGAGCAATAAGGTGCAGATATGAATAAATAGATTACTGTACAGATAAATATATTGCACTTTTGCATATGCATCCACGTTTATGGATGTATGTTATATTGTCTTTATATTCCAGCGAGTTAATCCATGTTTAGGGGGAATTGAGGGGATTATTTTAATGCGTTCAAGAGTCTTACGGCCTGAGGGAAGAAGCTGTTACAGAACCTGGAGGTTCTGCTTTGGAGGCTGCGGAACCTCTTTTTAGAGTCCAGCATGGATGGATGGATGGATGGATATTTATGAGTCCCTTATGCAGTATATTTTGTTTGTACCTATTTTTCTAATCATCCTGACCTAAGCCTAAGGTTTATGTGTTTAATAAATAATAGTCTTGATTTCATATCATTTGACAAGGTAGGAAACTTTTAGTAGGTTAGCTATTATTACAGAATATGATTAAAATCAGTAGCAAGATTACTAATTCAGTTTTAATATTTGAGTGGGCCACGGGCCCCTCTGTATTGCAATAGTTGGGCCCCAAGGCCTAAAAGGTTAAGAACCCGTGCTTTAAAGCATGATGCGATTAAGCAATTAAATCAGTATCCTTTTATCAGATGAACTTCAATGAGCTAGAAGCAAGCTGCAATACTTTGTTTTGACACATGAGGTCACTGTTCATTTGCTACTTTCATGATTAATTTCAATCGTCCTGAAGTACAAGAACAATTCCTAAAGTACAAGAACAGATGGTTTTACCCGCAAATTATTAACCAAATGTTTTCACCAAACACTATATCAGCTTAAGTGAACTGTGTGCCGATTTGAATCACATTTATCTGCACTTAATGTAATATCTTGACTCATTCCATCTTGCCTGCAGCCCTGCTGGAGGCCTTCTTTGTATCCGACATGTTAATTAGGTGTTTACTTCGCGCTGCAGGATGCTTATTCGTTTTGTTTTGCACTTGTCACATTCCTTTATTGCCAACTTTTGAATCGCAAATTTTCAGCAACGCTGAGTCACACACGTTCGTGAGAAACATTGTGTTATTTTATTCATAAGGATTATTTGCCGACAAGGTGTGTATTATTTTTGTACTGGCGTATGCATTTACCTGATCACTGACTATATAACAACCTGCGCCACTATTCATATTACAATCCACGCTTAACGTAAAGGAGCATGTGTGAACAAAATAAATTGCGTGATTAATCTCGGTTTTATAAATGATTCATGTGATAATTTTTTGTGATTAATTGCATGGGTTTACATTTGAATGTCTTCTCAATTGCTTGTATATTTTTATTGTAAAGCTATGATTGGTTTGTAATTTTCTTATATTAGATTAACACTCATCAGTCATTTCTATACATATACATTTTTTAAAGACATTTTAGGCCAACACTGCATGTATAATGTCAGCAGCCAAGAGGAGCTATTGTAAGCTGTAATCTGTTTTCAAAGATTTTATTATAATTTATATCCCAAATAACATATTACGAGAGTCGGGTTTAATTGAGAATCAATTCTGAATCGAATTGTCATCCCAAGAATGTGAATGAAATTGTGAGGTTCCCAAAGATTCCCACTCCTAACATTTACGTTATAGGGCTGTAAAGGTACGTTGTTTTCAGACTTCGGTCTGTACCTCTGTTTTAAGGTCACAGATTTGTTCATTTTGGGTACAGTAAGGGAATAAAATACAAAACAAAAAACTGCTGAGGTTTTGTGTGAACAACTTCAACTAATTTTCAAACGAAACATAAACATTATTAAAATAAATTAAAGTAACAAATTGGCTGAAGTTCAGCATTATTGTTCCATTCCTACTGAACAATGACAGCACAAAGCTTTCGTCTTGTGTACTTTTTTTTTTTGCACGGCAAAATGTTCTGTGAGCAGGACAGAAGAGGATTTTCCAGTTTTTATGTTCTACATTGATTTTTTGGTTGCGTCCTACCACAAATACATTTGGACCGCCACAGATATATTTAACGCTAACTGCAGTGTTGTCAACTCCTCAGCAAGGAAAATAGCCATTGGCTGTCCTAAAAGTTGCTAGAAGTCACTAGACCAGGGGTCTCAAACTCAATTTACCTGGGGCCACTGGATGCAGAAACTGGGCTAGGCTGGGCCGCAAGAAACGATTTCTTAAAAAAATCTAACATGCACTTTTTAATGAATTTACCTTCTTTGAATGGCTATCCCGCCCTAGCAACATACTTGCTAACCCTCCTGATTTTTCCGGGAGACTCCCGAATTTCAGTGCCCCTTCCGACAATCTCCCGGGGCAACCATCTTCCCGGATTTGTCCCGATTTTCACCCGGACAACAATATTAATGGCGTGCCGTGATAGCACTGCCTTTAACGTCATCTAAAACCTGTCGTCGCGTCCGCTTTTTCACCATACAAACAGCGTGCCGCCCCAGTCACATATTGTATGAGGCTTCTGCAGACACACGTAAGTAACTGCAAAACATACTTGATCAACAGCCATACAGGTCACACTGAGGGTGGCCGTATAAACAACTTTATCCCTGTTACAAATATGCGTCACAGTATGCGCCACACTGTGAACCCACACCAAGCAAGAATGACAAACACATTTCGGGAGAACATCCGCACCGTAACACAACATAAACACAACAGAACAAATACCCACAACACCTTGCAGCCCTAACTCTTCCGGGCTACAATATACACCCCCGCTACCACCAAACCCCACCCCCCCAACCCCGCCCATCTCAACTGATGCACGGAGGGGGGGTTGATGTGTGGGGGGCAGGGTTGGGGGTGCGGGGTTTGGTGGTAGCGGGGGTGTATATTGTAGCCTGGAAGAGTTAGGGCTGCATGGGATTCTGGGTATTTGTTCTGTTGTGTTTATGTTGTGTTACGGTGCGGATGTTCCCCCGAAATGTGTTTGTCATTCTTGTTTGGTGTGGGTTCACAGTGTGGCGCATATTTGTAACAGTGTTAAACTTGTTTATACGGATACCCTCAGTGTGACCTGTGTGGCTGTTGATCAAGTATGTCTTGCAGTCACTTACGTGTGTACAGAAGCCAAATACAACATGTGACTGGGCTGGCACGCTGTTCGTACAGGTTGTAGAGGGCGCTAAAGGCAGTGCCATCATGGCACGCCCTTAATTTTGTTGTTTGGGTGAAAATCGGCAGATATTCGAGAGAATGGTTGCCCTGAAATTCGGGAGTCTACCGGAAAAATCGGGAGGGTTGGGCCGCAATTGGCCCGCGGGCCGCGTGTCTGAGTCCCCTGCACTAGATGATGTAAATGCCTCATTTCCATAATTTATGGCAATGGACGCTGTAGTAGAGATACAAAAGTGAGTTTAAAAAAAAATACTAAATGTGGACATGCGATCAAATCCAGAAAATGTCATACTCAAGTAAAAATAAGTTGTATTCAGTCATGTGACTTTTTAACGGAAGTAAACAAAGTGGTGGGCCACCAAACCAAAATGGCTGCTGTGCCGCAAACAGTGTGCCAACAATTTGAGTACGCAAGGGACTTAGAGCTTACCACTAAAAGCAGATACAAGCAAAAAAATGCAGACTATACAATGGAATATATCCCTATATGTTATCAAAAAAATATTTGTCAATTGATTTCAAGGATTATCCGTCTGTTGCGTTCTCAGACATGTCGTACTATTTGGTGCTGCAGATTGTTCATATGTTTTGATGGGCACATCAATCAGTCTGAGGAGTAAAAGTTGTCACTGTTTTATGTGAATTGTTACCCAGCACCTTCTCTGTGTGTCGCTAAAGTATCCACAGCCTGTAGAAACGTGAGTGCGACAGCTATGGAGTTGCACTGAGGCAGCGCACATTTCAACGTCATATGCAAGCTTGAGACATGAGGGCCCTGGTCTGCCAGATAATAAGAAGACATAGCAGGAGGGGTCAATGTTGCAAACTTAGCGAGTTTTCTGACTATTCTAAATAGCATCCAGTGACAAATCTATCAAATTTTTCTGGTCTTATTTGACATTTTTGAAGACTCTTGACATTAAAGCATGTATTACTATTGCACAAGCTGCTTTTATTTTCAGCTGTAGTCACATGTACTAATACGACTAGGGATAGGCACCGAACCCCGGTTCTAAAATAGCACCGGTGCCAGTGTAAGCGTAAGTTCACAGACCAAAAAAAAAAAACTTTCGGTGCTGAATGAATTTTGTAAGTAATGTAGCGTCCCGACAGAAACACCAAGAGTCTGAAGCTTTTTTTTTTAAATGTATTGACAGCTATTGGCAACTGGATCATCATGCTTACATACTGTACATTACCTTTTGCATTATGTTAATTTATATTATGTATTGTCTACCCTGTACTTTTTTTATGTCATTGCCTGAAATAAATGAAAAAAATTAAATTAAAATGAACTTTAACATTCCAACTGCAGCCCTCGTAGCACCTAGCAGTGCTTGGCTAGCTAGCACTTCCTCATTATGCACCAATGACAATTACTCTAAACGAGGTTGCATTCACAAACCCCCGGAATTATGATCATCAATATAACAAAAGTAGCGTTTTACACGTTTTCTATGTTCTGTATTGCTGCAATCAATATGACAATTTGCAATGTTGCATCCTTTGTGTCATAAACATGAATTCTACTTTTTTAAAGATTGTAAATAAGCTGGTGTTCGACCTTAGGTTTCAAATCATGTTAATGTAAACAAATGCTGCACTTGCCAAAATGAGACAAAGGAAGAACTTGTTCTTTTTTTCAGTAAATGAGGTTTAAGATTTAGTAAAATTTGTGTGCCTTTGTCGTCTGAGCACTGTGAATGTCACATTGTGCTCCTGTTTGCTTTTGCCAAACAAGCACCTGCGCTGTCGCTATGCAACAGCAGCGTGAGTCAGACAGACGGCAATGGTCAACTCTTCTGTGTTGTTTGCTCCCAGGGTAACGTCGGCCCGGCTGCCTTTTGGCTTTTGGGATTCTTACTGACAAATCCTGAAGCGCTGAGTGCAGTGCGGAGGGAGTTCAAGCAGATTTCACAAATGGAAACGTCAGAAGCTTCGCTGCTCGGCACTCCTGGAAACACTCCTGTCTTTGGTAGGTAAACATCCCAGTTGAGCCATATCTGATTTGACAAAGAATGAATGTCACACGAAAAGAAAACTACATTTGCATAAAGGAGTCATTAAGACATTTAGGGCCCCATGTGTACCTACAGTTGCGTGGCTTTCCTACTAAATATGGATGTGCGATCAAATCCAGAAAATGCCATACACAAGTAAAAATTCAGATGTATGAAGGTGTTTGCATGCACAAATCCAAGCACATTACTTTGTTACATTGCAATCCACATGTGCGTGGCTTGGCACGCCCAGACCACACCCCCGTATATATATATATATATATATATATATACTGTAGATCATATTGAAAATAACCATGTGTTTGAGCTCGGCATGGTCTGACCAATCCCAAGTCAGTAAGAGGTGCTTCTTTCTTGTGTTTCGAGCAAACGCAGAGCCACCTGTGAGGTGGGATAGATTATCTTGGCAAAGAAGAGGTGCTCACTAAAACAGATTTAGAAAGATTTGTGAACAATATTTAAGATAAATAGGTTTTTAGTGTATGTAGTAAAAGTTTTAGATCTTTGAGTTCAACTCGTGAAAAACGGCAGCAAAAACAAAAGTTGCGTTTATATTTTTGTTCAGTATATTTTCAATCTTTGCCACGGGCCATTTGAAAATGAGCTATGGCCGCCATTGGTCCCCAAGCGACACCCTGATCTAGAGAAAATAAATGTCGAAATAGGGTTTCTGTATTTATAAATGATAATAAATGGGTTATACTTGTATAGCGCTTTTCTACCTTCAAGGTACTCAAAGCGCTTTGACAGTATTTCCACATTCACCCATTCACACACACATTCACACACTGATGGCGGGAGCTGCCATGCAAGGCGCTAACCAGCAGCCATCAGGAGCAAGGGTGAAGTGTCTTGCCCAAGGACACAACAGACGTGACTAGGATGGTAGAAGGTGGGGATTGAACCCCAGTAACCAGCAACCCTCCGATTGCTGGCACGGCCACTCTACCAACTTTGCCACGCCGCCCCATTTTTATATTTGAATCCGAACCTGCGGAAGGATCATTACCATTGCCAGAAGAGAGCAGTGAGGGAGGCTTACTGGTCGAAAGCTACATTTTGGCTGCACGTGCCAGGTCCAATTTCCCGCGAGTCCTGATAAGTGATGGCAGGCTTTGGTCACGAGGAAGGAAGAGGTTCCAGTTCCAACAATTTGAATTCCAGGTTGACAGTGGAATTAGTCTACCATTAATGAACTGCCAGACTGCGCACTTACTATTTATTTAGCCTACATATGGCGCTACACTGCATGTTGCAGTACTCCTTAGTATAAACACACTCATGCACTCAAATGACGGAAGTGGAAGTGGATGAATTAACACGCATGTCTTTGCTCTTCCAGACAGTGCCTTGGAAGAAACACTTAGACTCACCGCTGCCCCCTTTATCACCAGAGAGGTATTGCAGGGTAAGACCATTCAAATGGCTAACGGACAAGAGTACCAACTGCGAAAAGGAGACCGGGTGTGCTTGTTCCCGTTCACTAGCCCTCAGATGGACCCTGAGATCCACCCTGAGCCGCAGGTTTGTCCCCTTGTCTCTGCTTCATCTTCACCAGGGGTCCTAAGTTACATGTCCTAAGTTACATTGGTCCATAACTGATGTTTGGTGGACTAGATTTGGCCCATCATCACCTATTAATCCTTTTTGTCGGTTCAGTATAATTAGCATTTGTTTGGGGGCGTAGGAATAGATGCCCACACAAATCAGTAGTCATTTCCCAATCCACCGAGGGATTAATTTACCCGTAGGAAAAGGAATCAGCGCTAATTGGCGTGGGAAGGACACAGCAAGGTGGCTTTAAAACTGTGGTGGATGTACTCCTAGACAAAAGCATGCATTGAATAAATCCAACTGAAAATGTGTTTGCAGAAGTTCCAGTTTGACCGCTTTCTGAACGCAGATGGATCTTCTAGAAGGGATTTTTACAAAGGAGGGAGCCAACTGAAATATTACACCATGCCATGGGGAGCAGGGACCAATGGCTGCGTGGGAAAGCAGTTTGCCATCAATACCATCAGACGGTGAGTGCCCTGGAATTAATGCAGCATTATCTGAAATCTGCTGGTGCTTATTCTTTTGTTGTTGTTGTTGCTTTATCATCCTTCAGGTTTGTTTACCTGGTGTTAAACATGGATTTGGAATTATGTGACATAAACGCCAAGATGCCAGAGATAAACGCCAGTCGTTATGGATTTGGGATGCTGCAACCACAGGGAGACTTGTTGGTGCGCTTTAAAACCAGGACGACGCACTAAGTCTTCACAAAAAAAATTATATTTATATAATACAGTAATATACGGTAGTGCCTGATCTTTTACTATTCTATATTTATATTGTGTGCTAATTATTTTAGTTATTTAAGAATAAATCAGTTGAATAAATTAACCATGTCACATGTGTTTTATTAGTCCACTGTATATTAGAGGTGTGAATCTTTGTGCACCTAACAGTTTGATCTGATTCAGATTCCTGGGGTGACTATTTGATTCAGAATCGTTTCTCAATTCAACGCGATTCTCGATTCAAACCGATTCTCTCAATGTATTATTTGGTATACAGTAATATTTATAATGAAACTTTTTTAAAACACGTTACGAAATTTCCTTCTGTTTTGCATTGAGATGGCATACAAACGTTTTAAAATTTATTGTTACACACATTTATTTTTAAATATATATATATATATATATATATATATATATATATATATATATATATATATATATATATATATATATATATATATATATATATATATATATATATATTTTTTTTTTTTGATCGATTTAAAAAAAAATCATGAGGCGATTTAGAATCTGGATGTAGAAGCATTGTGATTCTGATATTTGTTTTTGTGCACCCCTAGTCTATATATCGGTACTGATAACACTTGAAATGCTCTCAACAGACACTTCATTAGGTACACTTAAATTTGAGGCAAAAACTGCATATTAGATGTATAACAAAATAATGATAACAAACCCGCCAACCACGCTGAATACATGAATAAGTCAAAATGTATTTACAAAGCACTTTGTCTTTTTTTTTTCACAAAACACATTTAAAAACAAAAGCTTAAGTGCTTTAAAAATTAACTACATTTACAAATATTTAACAAATAGATGTACAAATATAAATAAAAACATTGATGGGTTTAAAAACTAAAAAAGATAAAACACAAATTCTGGCAAAAATGATGGATTTTGCAAACTTGGAGGATGTTCATTCAGTTGTTTGATTCTGTAGAAAAAAAGTAGGTAACAGACATTATACCAAACTATAGTCATTTCAAATGGCAACTTTCTGGCTTTAAGAACACTAAAAAGAAATCAAGAATATAAATTGTGGTGGTTCATAACGGTCAGATTTTTCGATCCAACCGAGTAAAGAAATAATCGAATCGCTCAAATCTGAGTAAATAATTGATGGAATCACCCTATAAATTTTAATTTCCAAAGCCAACACTCCCGCATCAGATTACATCTTTTCATTTGTCTGCGGTTAAAAAAGAGTGTTCACACTTTGGGGAACTGTTGCACCAGTGGGTGTTTTCTTATGTTTTAAGCCTGTATTTAGCAAGTACTATTAAAACCTTGAACTATGTAAAAGTGTGTTGTACAAAACCCAAAACCAGTGAAGTTGGCACGTTGTGCAAATGATTAATAAAAATAGAATACAATGGTTTGCAAATCCTTTTCAACTTATATTCAATTGAATAGACTGCAAAGACAAGATACTTAACGTTCGAACTAGAAAACTTTATTTTTTTGCAACTATTAGCTCATTTGGAATTTGATGCCTGCAACATGTTTAAAAAAAGCTGGCACAAGTGGCAAAAAAGACTGAGAAAGTTGAGGAATGCTCATCAAACACTGATTTGGAACATCCCACAGGTGAACAGGCAAATTGGGAACAGGTGGGTGCCATGATTGGGTATAAAAGCAGCGTCCATGAAATGCTCAGTCATTCACAAACAAGGATGGGGCGAGGGTCAACACTTTGTGAACAATTGCATTAGCAAATTGTCCAACATTTAAAGAACAACATTTCTCAACGAGCTATTGCAAGGAATTTAGGGATTTCACCATCTACGGTCTGTAATATCATTAAAAGGTTCAGAGAATCTGGAGAAATCTCTGCACGTAAGCGATGGTATTACGGACCTTCAATTCCTCAGGCAGTACTGCATCAAAAAGCAACATCATTGTGTAAAGGATATCACCACATGGGCTTAGGAACACTTCAGAAAACCACTGTCAGTAACTACAGTTGGTCGCTACATCTGTAAGTGCAAGTTAACACTTTACTATGCGCAGCGAAAGACATTTATCAACAACACCCAGAAACGCCGCCGGCTTCGCTAGGCCTGAGCTCATCTAAGATGGACTGATGCAAAGTGGAAAAGTGTTCTGTGGTCTGACGAGTCCACATTTCAAATTGTTTTTGGAAACTGTGAACGTTGTGTCCTCCGGACCAAAGAGGAAAAGAACCATCCGGACTGTTATAGGCGCAAAGTTCCAAAGCCAGCATCTGTGATGGTATGGGTGTGTATTAGTGCCCAAAGCATGGGTAACTTACACATCTGTGAAGGCGCCATTAATGCTGAAAGGTACATACAGGTTTTGGAGCAACATATTTTGCCATCCAAGCAACGTTATAATGGACGCCCCTCCTTATTTCAGCAAGACAATGCCAAGCCACGTGTTACAACAGTGTGGCTTCATGGTAAAAGAGTGCGGGTACTAGACTGGCCTGCCTGTAGTCCAGACCTGTCTCCCATTGAAAATGTGTGGCGCATTATGAAGCCTAAAATACCACAACGGAGACCCCCGGACTGTTGAACAACTTAAGCTGTACATCAAGCAAGAATGGGAAAGAATGCCACCCGAAAAGCTTCAAAAAATGTGTCTCCTCAGTTCCCAAACGTTTACTGAGTGTTGTTAAAAGGAAAGGCCATGTAACACAGTGGTAAAAATACCCCTGTGCCAACTTTTTTGCAATGTGTTGCTGCCATTAAATTCTAAATTAATGATTATTTGCACAAAAAAAATGTGTTTCTCAGTTCCAACATTAAATATCTTGTCTTTGCAGTCTATTCAATTGAATATAAGTTGAAAAGGATTTGCAAGACGGCGCTGGCTAAGAAGAGAGTTCACGCTATGGATATTAGCCCGCTGAAGAATGACACTGTGTGGAATATGGTCTTGCCAACTAATACCAAGGATACGTTTGATGCACCGCATGTGAAAAGCGTTAAGTCGACGCTCTTGTCTCATGTAAGTAGTCCAGGTCTCGCTTCCGTAGAGTATAGTGCTGAGAATGTAGGCCTGATAAACTCGGATCTTTGTATGTTGAGTAAGAGCGTTGTTTTCCCATACTCGCTTTGCTAGTTTAGCCATGATGGTATTTGCCTTTCCAAGCCTCCTGTCAAGTTCAACATCAAGCGAGAGTTTATTGCTGATTGTCGAGCCTAGGTATATAAAATTATCTACTACTTCTAAAGTGACACCATTCATCTTGATAGCAGGATTTGCAGCACCTTGAACACTGACATTGGTTTTCTGCAGGCTAACTATAAGTCCAAACTGTTCACAAGCATTCGCAAAACAGTCACTTAGACGTTGTAAGGCTTCTTTGGTGTTGGTAACAAGAGCAGCATCGTCTGCAAAAAGCATCTCTCGGATTAACACTGACCTCCTTTTGGTTTTCGCACGTAATCTTGCCAGATTGAACAATTTGCCGTCAGACCGTGTGTGTAGATAGACACCCTCAATGGATGTGTCAAAAGCGTAGGACAGGAGTATAGAGAAGAATATTCCAAAAAGAGTTGGTGCTAAGACGCAGCCCTGCTTAACACCACTGTTGATAGAGAAGGAGTCCGAGCAGGATCCATCATACAAGACTGTTCCCTTCATGTTGGAATGGAAAGAGATCAACATGCTGAGTAGTTTTGGAGGACATCCAATCTTTTGTAGTAGCTTGAACAGGCCCTTCCTGCTGACAAGATCGAAAGCCTTAGTTAGATCTATGAACATCATGTAAAGAGGTTGACCCTGTTCTCTACTCTTCTCTTGAATCTGCCTGACTGAAAATATCATGTCGGTCGTCGATCTTCCAGCCCTAAAACCACATTGGGATTCAGGATAGATACGATCTGCAAGTATCTGTAGCCTGTTTAGGATTATGTGTGCATAAACCTTTCCAACGATGTTCAAGAGAGAAATTCCTCTATAGCTGTTACAGTCACTGCGGTCCCCTTTATTCTTATAAAGTGACACAATAGTGGCATCACGCATGTCCTGAGGTACTCCTTCTTCCTCCCAGCAAAGACACAGTAATGCGTACAGCGGTTTAAGCAGGGCAGGCTTCCCTTGCTTGATAGCTTCAGGTGGAATGTTATCGTTACCTGGTGCTTTGTCAGATGGAAGTGAATCAATAGCTTTTTCAAGCTCTACCATTGTTGGCACTTCGTCAAGTTCATTCATGATTGGTAGCTCCTTCGAATAATTTAGAGCAGCATCAGAGACAGTTGTTTCACGGCTGTATAGTTCTGAGTAGTGCTCCACCCATCTGACCATCTGTTCTTCTCGATTGGTAATCTTCTCCCCTATCCGAGATTTAATTGGAGTAGTCCGTTTTATAACAGGTCCTACTGCTTTCTTTATACCATTGTACATGCCACGGATGTTACCAGATTCAGCACTCATCTGGATATCTTCGCAGAGCTGCTGCCAATAGTTGTTTGCACACTGTCTGGCAATGTGCTGTGTGGAACAACGAGTACTCTTGAGTGTTGCAAGTGACTGAGCATTTGGACATCTCTTGTATGCCAAAAATGCTTTGCGTTTGGCCTCAATTGCTGGTTCCATGATTGGTAGATAGGCATTAAACCAGTCGTGACTAGTTCTTTCCCTCTTCCCAAAAGTAGAAATAGCTGTATTGTAAATTGCTTCTTTAATGGCGTTCCATTTTGCTGTAGCATTATGCTACGGCAGGGTTTGAAGAGCTTGGTCCAGGGTTGATACATAATCATCCACCTTGCATGAAATTGACATCTTTGATGTGTCAATGCAGGCACGACTCTTTGCTTTGGAGCGATGAATTTTACGGGGCTGAAGGCGCACTTTGGCGCTCACAAGGGTATGGTCCGTATTGCAATCTGCACTAAGATAGCTTCTAGTAATAAGAATGTTATTTAGTGACGACCGCCTAGTGATTATCGGATCAAGCTGATGCCATCGATGAGACCTGGGATGTTTCCATGATACTTTGTGCGATGGTTTGCTCTTAAAAAAGGTGTTTGTAATACAGAGGTTGTGATAGTTGCATAGCTCCAGCAGCCTCTGGCCATTTATGTTCATCTTTCCGATGCCATGGTGTCCCAAGCAAGATGGCCATGATGCATGGTCTGCGCCTACTCTGGCATTAAAATCGCCAAGGACGATTAAGCACTCATCTTTAGGAAAACCCTTGATGTGCTCATCAAGTTGCTCATAGAATCTATCTTTAATCTCCTCAGTTGAAGAAAGAGTAGGAGCATAGACACTGAGAATGTTCACTGGACCTGTAGCAGTGCTGAGACGGATAGACAGCAATCGCTCGGTACCTCCTGATGGAGGTTCCACTGATGCCAAAAGTGTGTTTCTGACTGCAAAACCAACTCCTTGCTGACGAGGCTCCTCAGGTTCTCTACCTTTCCAAAAGAGTGTATAGTTAGCCTCTCTGAGAGACCCACTGGAGGCTAGCCTAGTTTCTTGAAGAGCAGCTATGCTGACATCAAGCCTGGCAAGCTCCTTATCTATGATGGCCGTCTTTCTGGCGTCGTCCACTTCACGAAGGTCATCAGAGATTCCTGTACACATTGTTCGCACATTCCAGCTTGCTAATCGAAGAGCTGGAGTCTTCTTTCTTTTCTTGTTTTGTTTGTCTGGTACATAAAATTAACCGTCTGCTTTTCATGCCTTTGCAGTACACTAAGCTCCAGGCACCCACTGAAGCAGGCAAACGTTGGCGGGACGACACCTTTTTGACCAGGGGCTGCCTGGCTTAAGGCGGACGGTAGTCGACCGATGAGACACGATGATCCCTTCCACCGTCAAAACTGACTCGTGGCGCCCCTTTCCTACGCCAATTGGATGGGGGCTTATAATCCGTAACTGTCAGAATCCGTGTTGTTTCCACACTTGGTTAAAAGTGAAGCTGGAGTGTCCTCTCCAGAGCGTAAGCCTGGGCATTACATACGGAGATCCTGGGTTGCCCAGTCGTCAGGATCCCCCTCTCGGCCTTGCTGATAAAATCCAAAGGAATGCTGAGCATGACGTTTGGCATCAGGTTGGCTGCAGGAGCTGCCAAAACAGTGTTTGCAAGGCACCAATCCGCCTTCGGGGCTCCACTCCTGATTTTGGAAGGTTTACTCCTTTACACATGGTCGTTGAGTCTATATAAATGTATAGACCTCCTCCGCCCTGGCCGTTTGCTGGTTTGTTCAGCTCATCCGCCCAACGGTGCAGTGTAAACACCAAGTCTACGGGTATTACATACCCAGGTTTGTAGTCAGAGTTGTCCTTCTCCTAGGAAGACGTCTGGCCAAGGATGTTGAGCTCTTCCTACCCTGCTAGATGGCCGATGGGCGAGTGCCCTTTGGCCTTTGGCGAATCTTGTTTTTGCTTCCACCAGGGTGTCTAGCCACCCACCTCAACAGCCCCAGTTGGGGACTGATGGGAGTGCCAGTTGAGTCGCCGGCAGCCCGACCCTGAAACAGGTTGTACTGGATTACAGGTTACCAGTAGGTAGGACGCCGAGATGAGCGGTCACACCCTCTTTCGCTCCCGATCGGGAATTCAAACAACTGCTCGGATTATCCCACACTTCCTCCTTTTTGTACTGTGGATCACAGATTTATATTTTAAACCTCCTCGGATACTTCACCCTCTTGAAAATGAGAGTCAAGAACGCGAAATGGACATCCATAGTGACTTTTATCTCCACGACAATACATCGGCGAAGCACCTTGGTTTTGGAGCTAACGTGTTAGCATCGTGCTTGACTGCACATCGAGGCAAAGTGAACATGCCCCTGACTGGAAGGATAGACAGAAAGTCAATAATACTACTATTACTTCTACTATCAGGAGACACTGAACTCAACCCTGGACCTGTAACAACACGGTTAATGTTGTCCCGACTGGCGAAGACTAGCAATGCTACTGCTAGCGTCGCCATCGAAGCTAACTCAGCTACCGGCTCATCTCAGCTCAAGCTCACCTGTGCTCCAGCGGTCGGCGGCTCGGCGGAGGACTTCGCCCCGTTCATCGACACGGTCGGAGGCTCGGCGGCGGCGTTGGAGGACGACCCAGTCATCAGAGAAGGCAGCGACTCAGCGGCGGTAAACGACGCGGCGGCTGCGGTGGACGGCGACCCAGCCATCGGTGATGGCGGGGGTCCACGCGGCCTCTCCCCGGTCCATGACGGTCGAGGACGTGGCATACACTGGATTTAGAGGCGCCTTTACAAAAACATTTTCGTTGTTCTCTTTGTCTTCAAAAAAGCCCGCCAAAAATAAATCCACCACCAGCAACCCTACCTGGCATCCCCCTCTCCCCCTCTCCAACTCCGCTCCTCCCCCTCCCTCCCCCTTCACCTGGAGGAAGAACAATATGCCTCTCTCTCTCTCTCCTTTCTCTTCCTTCTGTTCTTCAACTTCAACAGCAATAATAACCAACAACTTTTCTGGTCAGTACCACAACATAGCGGACTCTGATGCCCTTTTTGGTTCCAGTGGACTACACATCATCCACCTTAATGTGAACAGCCTCTCTGGAGCCAAACTCGACCAAATCAGAGAAATGTTCCTCAACACGAAGGTAAAAATCTTGTGTTTCTCTGAAACCAAATTTGATCAAAGTATTTCTGACTCAGAGATAGAAATAGAAAACTTTTCGGTTATCAGAAAGGACAGGAATAAACACGGTGGGGGCGTTTGTATGTATATTCACCAAGATATTAAAAACATAACTCGCACTGATCTTAACCACAATGACCTGGAATCTGTGGGCGGAAATCAAATTTAAAAACGCTAAGCCGGTACTAATAGGGACTGTTTATAGACCCCATAATCAGAGTGATTTCTATGGGGTTTTGGAAGAATGCTTGGCGGGGACAGACAACGTGGAGAAAATTATAACTGGGGATCTGAACACAGATATTCAACACAAAGATGCGCCTGTCTTCAGATCCTTCAGCAAGTTTTGTAATCTGCACGGTCTTTCCCAGCTAATAGCGCTACTTACAAGGGTGTGTGATTCCACCCAATCAACCATAGATCTCATTCTCACTTCAGACCGGCCTAAAATAAAAAATAGTGGGGTCATGATCTGTGGTCTTAGCGACCACTATCTAACCTTCTGCACCCGCAAAATAGCTAAACCTAAAGCCAATGGCCACATAACAGCCCAATCCAGATCCCTCAAAAAATACTCCAATGACAATTTCAATTTAAAATTAGATGAGTGGGACTGGTCCCCTGTGCTCGCGAGCAACCTGGTCGATGTTGCTTGGGATCGCTTCAAAACGGCGTTCCTAAAGATACTAAATGACATGGCTCCCGTGAAAACAGTCAGGATCTAAGCCCGCTCGGAACCATGGATGAATCCGGACCTATTAGCTGCCATAAAAGACAGAGACAGGAAATACTCTGAATACCAAAAATGTAAAACAGAAGTAGATAAACAACCCAATAATATCAACCTCAAATTACTCCTTTCAACTCTCAAAAAGCAATGCAATAAATTAAGAAATAAGTCAACCAACCTGACTAAATCCTTAAAAAAAAAATTACATTAACGACAAAATAGAGGAAAACACAAATAAGCCACGTGAGCTCTGGACAATTCTCAACAACCAGCTTCCTGGTTGCAGCCAGAAACTTAAAACAAGACTCACCAACATCAGCATCAAGGAGGGTGACTCCCTCATTACAAACAAAATGGAGGTAGCTAGCAGACTTAACATCTTTTTCACCAGCATGGCCGCAACCCTTGTCAACGAGCTGTCCCACCACTCTGGTCGCTTTGGTGTAGAACACATTAAAGCCTTCTACAGAAAGCTAGGAGTATCCAACGATGATTTCAAATTAGAAATGGTCACAGCTGATGAGGTGTTTAAAAAATTGAGCACGCTCCATCCTAACAAGGCCACCGGCCTTGATAATATTCCCTCCAGATTCCTCAGGGACTCTGCCTCCATCATTGCCCCGATCATCACGCACATAATAAACCTATCAATTACACAAGGCCAAGTACCAAAAGATTTTAAGATTGCAAGAGTAACTCTCCTCTTTAAAAAAGGAAGCAAATTGGAACATGGCAACTACCGACCTGTTTCTATTCTCCGAAAGTAATGGAAAAAAATGTTTATGAACAGGTCGATAGTTACCTTGCCACTAATAAACTCATGTATAAATTCCAATCCGGCTTCAGAACTAACCACTCCACTGACACTTGCTTTCTCTATCTGACCGACCACATCAAACATGAGGTGGACGTGGGCAAATACTGCGGCATGGTCATGCTGGACCTTCAGAAGGCTTTTGACACCGTTAACCACACTATACTGTTGGATAAGCTCAGAGCAATCGGATTTAACAAAAACTCATGGAGCTGGATGCAATCTTACTTGGAGGGGAGGGAGCAGGTGGTAGAGGTGAACGGCACCGTGCCCCCCCCCCCTCTCGGTGAGCTGTGGAGTCCCCCAAGGCAGTATATTGGGACCTTTACTGTTCCTAATATACATAAACGACATGTCATCGGCATGCGACTGTGAATTGTTTTTGTTTGCGGATGACTCTGCCTTGCTGGTATCCGGCAAGGACAAATCACAGGTGGAGAAAATCCTCAGTGCTGAGCTCTGTAGAACTTGCACCTGGCTCGCTGACAACAAGCTATCCATACACTTGGGTAAAACAGAATCCATCCTGTTTGGGTCCCACATCAACCTCAAGAAAGTCAATGACTTCACCATAAAAGTGGGTGACATTGTTATCACCAGGAAAGATGAGGTCACCTACCTAGGTTCCATTCTAGAGGCTAACCTTTCCTGTGATAAAATGGCAACCAAGGTAATCAAAAAGGTTAACCAACGAACGAGATTTCTCTACAGAATCTCCTCTCTGGTCAACAAAAGCACCTTGAGGATTCTGGCGGGAACTATCGTTCAACCCTTTTTCGATTACGCATGCACCTCGTGGTACCCTAGCACCTCCAAAACCCTCAAATCTAAACTCCAAACATCTCAGAACAAGCTAGTCAGGTTACTTCTAGACCTCCACCCCAGATCCCACCTCACTCCTACCCACTTCTCTAAAGTGGGCTGGCTCAAGGTGGAGGACAGAGTTAAACAACTAGCACTGAGCCTAGTCTATAAAATCCGCTACACCTCCCTGATTCCGAAGTACATGTCAAACTACTTCCTTAACGTAAATGACCGCCATAACCACAACACCAGGGGGAGCTCCACTAACCACGTTAAACCCAAATTCCGAACTAACAAAGGTCTTAACTCATTCTCTTTCTATGCCCCATCAATGTGGAATGCGCTCCCAACAGGTATAAAAGAAAGGGCATCTCTATCCTCCTTCAAAACCGCAATAAAAGTTCACCTCCAGGCAGCTACAACCCTAAACTAACACCCTCCCCGGATTGCTAACAATCAAATGTAAACAATCAAATGCAGATACTTTTTCTTATGCCTTCTGATCTCTCTCTCTCTCTCTCTGTCTCTCTCTCTCTCTCTCTCTCTCTATGTCCACTACTTGATGTCCATATCCTAACCCCCCCCCTCCACACCCCTGATTGTAAATAATGTAAATAATTCATTGTGATTATCTTGTGTGATGACTGTATTATGATGATAGTATATATGATAGTATATATCTGTATCATGAATCAATTTAAGTGGACCCCGACTTAAACAAGTTGAAAAACTTATTCGGGTGTTACCATTTGGTGGTCAATTGTACGGAATATGTACTTCACTGTGCAACCTACTAATAAAAGTCTCAATCAATCAATCAAAAAAGATCCAACCGACCTGACCTGACCAAACTGCATACTAGGCATTGATATTAATGAATATTGTGTTAAAATTATTTAATCTCAATTAGTAGTTTACGGTGATTAAATTTAGTTCCCTATGAAAATTTTTATAAAATATTAGGGATGGCTACCAAATTAGTTACTTTTTTGGGTACCAACTGTACCGTTTCATGTAAAGTCAAACAGTGCCAGGCTGGAACATTCCTGCACACATAGCATTTCTAGTACAATAATACATTATTCACATAATGTTTTTTCTGTAGTGACTGTGCCAGAGGTGAACATGCATTCTACTGAGGTGGCAAATCATGACGCGTTCAATCTGTCGCAGCACCAAGCAAACAATCTGAAGATCCCCATCATATCAATTCCTAGATATGATCGAAATTATTTAAGGCGCACTACACAAATTAAACGTAACGTTATTAATATCACTACTACGGATACCATTAACAAAATATTTCTCAAAACAGCCCACTACCTATAATGTGGGCTTTTTAAACATCAGATCATTGTTATACGTTATTAGTTAATGAGGTCATTACGAATTAACTATACGAATGCACATATCGCTCGTCCCGTTAAAAGCGTCTCCTTAAAAGAGGTGAGGGGTCGCACTAATTTACAATGAAAACCTTAACCTTACACCTAACCTAAGTTATGAATATAAATAATTTGAGGTGCTTACTATGAGGTCTGTCCCACCGCTACCTCTCTACCTGGCTGTTATCTACCGCCCCCCTGGGCTCTATTCAAACTTTATCAGTGAATTTTCAAAGTTTGTCGCTAATCTAGTAATGCATGCAGATAATATAATTATAATGGGATATTTTATATCCATATGAATACCACGTCAGACCCTCCGTGCGTGGTGCTCCAGACTATAATTGATAGTTGTGGTCTTACACAAATAATTAAATGAACCCAAGCATCGCAACGCTAATACGATAGATATAGTCCTTGTCCGTGGTGTCACCACCTCCAAAGTTATGGTACTCCCGTACAATAAAGTAATGTTCGATCATTACCTTTATAAAATTCGAAGTTCTGACTCACTGTCAAATCTACAATAACCACTGCTTAGCAGCCATAACATTAATGCTGTAAAAGCTATGGCTCTTGCTGGAGTACTGAAACACACAGAAAGGACCCAGGACCTTCATATTGTGAGCCACATGCACTAACCTCCGTTCCACCGTGCTGCCCACATAGTAACCAAATTAATAATAATTATGACTAAAGTGGTGAAGCTGTATTTTAATCTTTATTTAAATTGTATTGACAGTATTTTCAAGAAACAGGCTCCAGCACCCCTCGCAAACTCGAACGGGACAAGCGGTTTAAAATGGATGGATATATATTATTATTAACATTGTAACTAAATTAATAATAATATATATGTTTCTTGAAAATACTGTCAATAAAATGTAAATGAAGATTAAAATACAGCTTCACCACTTTAGTCATAATTTTTTACTTTTAAGACATTCCTCTATGACTTTGGCTCCACACTTCTATTTGATATAGTCATTTCTGCCACAAGTGGCGGAAAAATGTATTACAACAGAGTACCATTGGGGCCCTTACGGACCACAGCTGAGAAACGATGGCAGAGCCGTGAACAATGCTTGGTTAAGAAACACTGTTTTAAAGGACTCAACAACAGAAAAGACCGGCACAATTTGCTTGATGGCAAAGACTACTTTCTAATGATAGCAACACACCGTAGCCAATACACTACTGCCATCTAACGTCTTGGAATTGTAAAGCTACTATGTAATACTAGCAAATAATGTACAGAAGTTTAGAAAACTAAATAACTGTTATAATAAAAATGTTTAAATGTTTTGTTTTAAACAATTAACATTTATTAACACATTTGAACACTCACAAAAGTACCTAAAATTAGTACTTGTGAGTATCGGTACCTACTAGGGTTGTACGGTATACTGGTATTAGTATAGTACCGCAATACTAATGAACCGTATTCGGTACTATACCGCCTCTAAAAAGTACCGGCCCCCACCCCCCCATCGTTGTCACGTCGTGTCATTGCTGGTTTATGAGCAGAGGAGCATGTTCGGCAGCGCACCGTCACAGAGTACTTACAAGCAGACACAGTGTGTAGACAGAAAAGGGGGAATGGACGCATTTTGGCATAAAAACTAACGATAAAGGTGAAGTTATAACACTGAAACGTCCTCAGGAAGAGGTGCTCTGAGACATGGCTAGCTAGCTAGCAGCTAAAGTCCATCTGCAGTCGGCAGTGTTTTAGCTACTTCTAAATCACTAATCCTCGCCTCCATGGTGACAAATAAAGTGAGTATCATCCCTGCAGGACGAAGAATAGCTAAACATGCTTCACTACACACCGTAGCTCACCGGCATCATTCCTGAATGTAAACAAACACCATGGGTGCATCTGCACCTAAAATCCACTGTAATGATACCAAGTACAGGAGCGTATCTAGTCGATACTACTACGATTACATCAATATTTTTTAGCATCACAAAATCTTCTTTTGTTTTTAAAAAATGTATATTATGTTTACAAACTCAGAAAATATGTCCCTGGACACATGAGGACTTTGAATATGACCAATGTATGATCCTGTAACTACTTGGTATCGGATTGATACCTAAATTTGTGGTATCATACAAAACTAATGTAAACCATCCAAACAACAAAATAATAAGTGATTATTACATTTTAACAGAAGTGTAGATAGAACATGTTGAAAGAGAAAGTAAGCAGATATTAACAGTAAATGAACAAGTAGATTAATAATTCATTTTCTACCACTTGTCCCTCATAATTTTGAAAAAATAATAGAATGGAAAATGACACAATATGTTACTGCATACGTCAGCAGACAAATTAGGAGCCCTTGTTTGCTTACTTACTACTAACAGACAAGTTGTCTTGTATGTTCACTATTTTATTTAAGGACAAACTTGCAATAAGAAACATATGTTTAATATACCGTAAGATTTTTTGTTAAAATAAAGCCAATAATAAAATAATTTGTGGTCCCCTTTAATTACAAAAGTATCGAAAAGTATCAAAATACATTTTGGTACCGGTACAAAAATGTTGGTATCGGGACAGCACTCGTACCTACCGTATCGATTGATACTGTATGTGAAAGGTGCCCATGCCTAAACAATTTTATAATATGTATTAGTGCTGTCAATTTCTAAAAATCAGATTAATAACAAGGTTGCTGTGGATTCATTTTGATTAGTCACACATTAATATTAATCCTAAAGTGATCCGTCTTATTTTGCATCAGCAAAGAGACCCGAGAAATAAGCAGCAATGTAACCAGCCTTTGTTGCTAGGCAGATTTCAATCATAACACAACACAACTTTCTATTATGTACACTAATTTCATTGATCATAAAATATAAATATGAGCAAAACAGCACCTTCTGGTGGAAGCCAGGCAGTGTGTTCATGCTGGCACAGTGAGGGTTAAATCCTGCCCGGGGAGCCTGAGAGAAGTGCAGCAGGCAGCAGGCAGCATCATCCTCTCAGTCGGTCCACTCTCCTACTGGATGGAGAACACTCTGCGGTCCTGAGGAGGAGGAACCGAACCCAAGTCTTCACCGACTGGGTCTACTTGTTGATTCACCAGGAGAGGAGGAGGAGGGATGCACACTTGACGTGACGTGTCTGTCGGGGGAAAAAATAATCAGAAAAAAAGAGCTCCATTGCTCTCCAGATCCACGCTGCTCATGATGCCTTCATCACAGCCTCAAATCCAGACGGTTTGGCAGCTTTTTGACACGGGTGACACCGGAAGGGAGATGCTGCACGATAGCTTGGTATGTTCACATATTTTTATACATTCTATTCTGTTTTTATTTTTCTAATATTTGTGAAACTTTTTTTGGATTCTATCGAAAAGTCATTGTTTACCGTTTATTGTTGTGGTTGTGAAAGTGATGGTTTCAGCACCAAAGTCAGTGGACAGCGACTTCAGCACTGGATAGCTCACACGCTGTCATTAAAACATCATACTGGACAAATAACTTGCAATCATACAATCATTTGTAGACATTTGATTATTAATAACATTCAAATCACTTTTTGTGTTACATTTATTTAAGTCCAATTGATACTATTGGAATACAATTCATTAAAAAAAACATCCCTCACTGATGCACTTCTATACCCCAGTGCAAATATAAACAATGTTCTGTATATATATTTTTATTATCCTTGCAATTCATTTTAAGAGAATGGCGAAAAAATGCAATTACAGCTGTCCCTCGCCACATCGCAGATTTTGGGGGATATTTGTGGTATTGTTAACGCATATTCTACCATTCTTTGCTCCGAAAATAAACATGATCAAGCATTAAAATGGCTAAAAAAACTTTAAACTATCAATATGACAGGATTATTGGCCACTAGATTAGACCGAATCAATCAGAGCGTATTGTGGCCACTGATTGGCTCAGTCCCAAGCAGCATTACCATAGTGGATTAGAAGAGTGGAAAAGTGACTAAAGGGTTTTATTTCAAATCTAGAGGGCTCTCATAGAGTTGAAAAAATTATTTAAAAGGCAAAAAAATCATGTTCTTGAAATCATTTTTTATTGCATCAAACACATTTTCTCAGGTTTCTAGGAACATTACTGTCATATTGAGTAAAAAAAACAACTAATTTTGTGTTTGCAAACCTTACAAAAGCACATGTTTCTATTAAAACTCACAAAGATACATTAATATAGGCATTATTAGACATTGCATGTTTGGTTTCGGCGTTATGCTTGAAACCATTTTTTATTGCTTCAAACTAATTTTCTCAGGATTCTAGGAACATTAATGTCATATTGAGTAAAAAAACTAAATGTTGTGTTTGCAAACCTTACAAAAGCACATGTTTCTAGTAAAACTCACCACGATACATTAATCCAGACATTATTAGACATATTGCATGTTTGTTTTTTTATATCCTCCAGCTATGAAAATATTTGATCCATAATTAATTATTTCTAATTTGCGGAAATTCATTTATCGCTGCCATGTCCGGAACCAATTAACAAATTAGTACATTAAAAATAAATACTTAAATACCTGCTTGACTTATGATTTCAAAGAAAGTTATCCATCAAAGTGTACACTGTAAAAATGACAATATATTTTATGGTAAAAAACTGGAGGCTCAATCCCCAAAGTTTTTCTGTAAAAAAAACAGTTTAACCGTTTTTCTATTTTCCGGTTAAAAAAAACTGGCAGCCTAACCGCATGAATTCAACTAATACTGTAAAAAACACCATAGTTTTACAGTAAATTTAATGCGGTTAGGCTGCCAGTTTTTTTTTTACCGGAAAATGTACAGGGTTTTTTCAACAGTGTATGTAAACATATAATGATGAAATGCATAGGCAATTGTGTAACAATATCATTAAATGAATCCTTATATATTTATATTCATATGTAGAATTACTGTTACCGTAACTGCAGTGTGGCCCTCAAATAAACAGAGACCCCCCAGTGTGGCCCAGTATGAATACAAATAAAATACAGTAAAACAAAAAAACACTGTAAAACAAATAGTTAAATTATATGTTTAACCTTGGGTGCAGAATAACAAACATACTATTTTTTTTTACCAGCCCAGCACTAATGTTGCGTGCCACTGCAGACAATGAGAATATTTGGGTACATTTCCTATATTATTTTTATGACTGACAGGATGGGGCTAGGAATATGTGTGTGGTAGAATTCCATAGTGATCAATTGATTTTTGTGAAGTATGAATTATTAATTATACATTTTCATTGATAAGGCATAAAAATAAAAAAAATACCTGTTTTCGACCTTCAAACCCCATTTCCATATGAGTTGGGATATTGTGTTAGATGTAAATATAAACGGAATACAATGATTTGCAAATCATTTTCAACCCATATTCAGTTGAATATGCCACAAAGATAACATATTTGATGTTCAAACTGATACATTTTTTTTTGTTGTTGCAAATAATCATTAACTTTAGAATTTGATGCCAGCAACACATGACAAAGAAATTGGGAAAGGTGGCAATAAATACTGATAAAGTTTAGGAATGCTCATCAAACACTTATTTGGAACATCCCACAGGTGAACAGGCAAATTGGGAACAGGTGGGTGCCATGATTGGGTATAAAAGTAGATTCCATGAAATGCTCAGTCATTCACAAACAAGGAGGGGCGAGGGTCACCACTTTGTCAACAAATGCGTGAGCAAATTGTTGAACAGTTTAAGAAAAAACTTTCTCAACCAGCTATTGCAAGGAATTTAGGGATTTCACCATCTACGGTCCGTAATATCATCAAAGGGTTCAGATAATCTGGAGAAATCACTGCACGTAAGCAGCTAAGCCCGTGACCTTCCATCCATCAGGCTGTACTGCATCAACAAGCGACATCAGTGTGTAAAGGATATCACCATATGGGCTCAGGAACACTTCAGAAACCCACTGTCAGTAACTACAGTTGGTTGCTACATCTGTAAGTGCAAGTTAAAACTCTCCTATGCAAGGTGAAAACCGTTTATCAACAACACCCAGAAATGCCGTCGGCTTCGCTGGGCCTGAGCTCATCTAAGATGGACTGATACAAAGTGGAAAAGTGTTCTGTGGTCTGACGAGTCCACATTTCAAATTATTTTTGGAAACTGTGGACGTCGTGTCCTCCGGACCAAAGAGGAAAAGAACCATCCGGATTGTTATAGGCGCAAAGTTGAAAAGCCAGCATCTGTGATTGTATGGGGGTGTATTAGTGCCCAAGACATGGGTAACTTACACATCTGTGAAGGCGCCATTAATGCTGAAAGGTACATACAGGTTTTGGAGCAACATATGTTGCCATCCAAGCAACGTTACCATAGACGCCCCTGCTTATTTCAGCAAGACAATGCCAAGCCACGTGTTACATCAACGTGGCTTCATAGTAAAAGAGTGCGGGTACTAGACTGGCCTGCCTGTAGTCCAGAACTGTCTCCCATTGAAAATGTGTGGCGCATTATGAAGCCTAAAATACCACAACGGAGACCCCCGGACTGTTGAACAACTTAAGCTGTACATCAAGCAAGAATGGGAAAGAATTCCACCTGAGAAGCTTAAGAAATGTGTCTCCTCAGTACTGAGTGTTGTTAAAAGGAAAGGCCATGTAACATCGTGGTGAACATGCCCTTTCCCAACTACTTTGGTACGTGTTGCAGCCACGAAATTCTAAGTTAATTATTATTTGCAAAAAAAAATTACGTTTATGAGTTTGAACATCAAATATCTTGTCTTTGTAGTGCATTCAATTGAATATGGGTTGAAAAGGATTTGCAAATCATTGTATTCCGTTTATATTTACATCTAACACAATTTCCCAACTCATATGGAAACGGGGTTTGTATGTGTTTTACCAATAGAGAGCCCACATAGTCACATTTGCAACATTTTAATCTATTATAGTAATCTTCATTGAGGCGTTATGATTGGTTTGGTCTCCTTTAGCGGCCAATTCTACTGTATATTAAAATTGTTTATTCATTTGGCATTTTTTGTGGTTTGAAAATACTTAATTTAGCCCAAAAATATGTGGAGTATGCTTAGAAAAAAAATCTGAAGTCAAGTCGCAAACTGAAGGAGCGGTGTGGCGAGGGACGTCTGTCTGTCTGTATGTATGTGTATATATATATATATATATATATGTATATATATATATATATATATCCATCCATCCATTTTTACCGCTTGTCCCTTTTGGGGTCGCGGGGTGTGCTGGAGCCTATCTCAGCTGCATTCGGGTGGAAAGCGTGGTACACCCTGGACAAGTCGCAACCTCATCGCAGGGCCAACACAGATAGACAGACAACATTCACACTCACATTCACACACTAGGGCCAATTTAGTGTTGCCAATCAACCTATCCCCAGGTGCATGTCTTTGGAGGTGGGAGGGAACCCACACAGTCACGGGGAGAACATGCAAACTACACACAGAAAGACCCCGAGCCCAGGGATCGAACCCAGGACCTTCTTATTGTGAGGCACATACACTAACCCCTGTGACACCGTGCTGATACCGTAATTAAGTAACAAAAATAAAATAGCTGTATGATTAAACAAAAATGTTTAAAAATTGTGCACAATCCTTAAACTTTTTCATGGGGTTTACGTTGCTAAAAAGTAACAGCGGTGCAGTAGCGAGTACAGTAAGTCTATTCTCGCCTCCACCCTTGTCAGCAAGAAAAGCGGCTGTGCCTCCTAAAGCAGATTAGAATATCTATTCTGTTGTCTGATGAGTGGATAAACCAGCTGACATTGCTGCTGTACAGTAGGACACCTCCACTGTACCTTCACCGCACAATGAGAGTGGAAGGAAAGGTCAGTTGCTAATATTCCATAACAGCAACACCACAGCACAAAAGCTCTGTACTGTACAATGTACAAACATGATACTGTTTAGTAATATGAATGATTAAAGTTGTTTACAAAATGTATAGAAGAAGGTTGACATCCATTGTGTTTGATATCAGTTATCCTAGATGTTAATTTAACATTATTTACTGTATACCAGTGTCCAATGAAATGTATCATTAATTGTTTATTTAGCATTATATAATGAATACCGGTGTCTCATATCATTCATTCTTTATTATTCATGTATCATTATTTAACGAATGCTTATTTACCCTGAATCGATTAATTTATTACTATTTCATAAAAGTATTACGTATGAAGTATTATACAATTTATCCTACATTTCTTTATTCGTCAATATTTAATGATTACTACAGTACCTGCTATTATTTATCCTGAATTAATTCATTTTACAATTTATTAACCCCACAGTGTCTGATATAACTCCAGGAAAACATTCAATGGGCAGGGATGGACTTCAAGCCAAGCAAGTCACGCAGCATCTCCATCATAAAAGGCCAACTAACAGGTGAGCGGTTCCACATCAGCGAGGAACCAATTCCAACACTCCTAGAGAAGCCCATCAAGAGCCTCGGAAGATGGTATAATGCAGATCTCAGAGACACCCAGCAACTTGAACAACTGCGGCAGGACATGGCTAACGGCCTCAGGCAGATTAATAGCACTGCACTACCAGGGAAACTGAAGCTCTGGTGCCTGCAGTTTGGGTTGCTACCCAGACTCCGGTGGCCGTTAACTATGTATGAGGTCTCAATATGCCATGCTACTCGCTTGGAAAGGCTAGTGAACTCGCATGTAAGGAAGTGGCTCGGACTTCCAAAGTGCTTCAGCAGCGTTGGACTCTACAGCAACGGAGCCCTGTCGCTGCCAATTTCTAGCCTGGTCGAAGAGTTCAAATGTGCCAAGGTGAGGCTGGAGATGTCCCTCACTGACTCCCGGGACCCTGTGGTGAGAGCCGCCGCTCCTTGCCTCGTTACAGGGTGGAAGTGGACCCCAGTCACAGCTGTGCTACAGGCCAAATCAGCTTTGCTCCATCGTGACGTAGTGGGCCATGTCCAAGAAGGCAGAGGAGGCTTTGGCCTTGGAACCGTAACTCCTCTCTGGCAAAAGGCATCTGCAACCGAACGTCGAACTATGGTTGTAGAGGAAGTGCGTCGTCAGGAGGAAACAACCAGACGTTCCAAAGCCGCAACACAAGCCAAACAGGGCCGCTGGACAAGGTGGGAGGGTGTTGTAAAGAAAAAACTCACGTGGAGCGAACTTTGGGGAATGGAATCCAACAGACTGAGTTTCATCGTTCGAGCAACATATGATACGTTACCATCTCCCATAAACCTACAATAATGGTTTGGAAAGGACCCATCCTGTCCCCTGTGTACAACCCCAGCAACACTCAAGCACATAATGGTTGGCTGTAGAACCAGCCTCACTCAAGGCAGATATACGTGGAGACATAACCAGGTCCTCAGATGTCTAGCTGACAAACTTGAGTGCAGGAGGATATCCATCAATGCCCAACCCATCAACAACCAGGAAGTGTGCCGACACCTACCAGCGTTTGTTCGGGAGGGGGAAAAGCTGAAGACGAGACCTTCAAATCCTGATCTAAGCCCATTGAATGCAGCCAGGGACTGGCAGATGCGAGTCGACTTAGATCAGAGGCTCATTTTCCCCCCGGCGATCGCAACGACCACCCTGCGTCCAGACCTCGTCCTATGGTCTGAAACCTGCCATACAGTCTATATTATTGAACTGACAGTTCCGTGGGAGGATGCCATCGAAGAAGCGTATGAACGCAAGAAGCTGCGATACTCCAACCTTGCAGCTGAGGCAGAGGACAGAGGCTGGAGGGTAAGGGTGCGCCCAGTGGAGGTGGGCTGTAGGGGCTTTGTAGCAAGCACAACAGCAAAGCTCCTTAGGGAGGTTGGAGTCAGGGGGCAGGCTCACAGACAGGCCAATAAAGAGTTGGCCAACACAGCAGAGAGGACGAGCCATTGGTTGTGGTTGAGGAGGAGTGACACCAGCTGGGCTGCTAAGGCTAACACCTAATGGGATGCACACACCCAGGGATTTGATCGCCCTGGGGTGGACCCTTCCTCGGCAGAGGGTGTCTTGTGGTAAGCCGGGCCGAAACACAGAGTGACGCTGGGGCACACAACTGAAGATGTGTCCCAATGGTGGAAAAGCCTCCCAGCAGTGTCACTTAGCCTCATTTAGGTATGCGGTCAGGTGCAAGCCTGGCTCAGGGATGAGGACGCCCCTGCCATGCAGAGTCCCCAGGGATTGTACCAACTAGTCCTTTCAACAAATGTATCATTACCTTATTTACTATAAATACGAGTGTTGGATATTATTTATCCTAACTTTATTCATCTACCATTATTTAATGAATACTAACATATTATATGATTTATCCTTAATTGTTCATTGATCATTATTTACTGAATACCAGTGTCTGATATCATTCATCTTTAGTTGTTCATTAAAATGAGTGTATAAGATTCCAGTTTATTTATCTATTTATTTTTATTTATTTGTATTTTTTTCTAAATATTGTTGTTAGTTACCTGTTCTGCGCCGAGTACATAATCCGTGCCCAACATTTTGCTTGTGCAAGGACAATACATATTCTTATTTGACCTCATTTTTTAATTATATAATGAATACCAGTGTTTGATTATTTATCTTAAATTGACTCATGTATAACTATTTCATGAAAAAAGAGTAATACCATATATCATTTGTCCTAAATTCCTTTTTTTGTCATTATTTATGAATACTACAGTGTCAGTGTCTGATATTATTTGTCCTGAATCCATTCATTTAACATTTAATTAACCCCACAGTGTCTGATATCATTCATCCTGAATTAATTAATTTATAATTATTAATGTAATACCACAGTGTCTGATATTATTTAACCTAAATTAATTTATTTAACATTATTTAATGAATAACAGTGTCCTAAATTAATTAATTTATATACTTTTTTATGAACGCCAGTGTCTGATATCATGTATCATATCCATATCCACTCGGCATCAATTGCATTGGTCACCCAAGGGGGTCCCCACATCTGCGGGTTTCACGTTATTCCCATTGGGTTGAGTTTGTTTCTTGCCCTGATGTGGGATCTGATGTCGTTGTGGCTTGTGCAGCCTTCTGAGACATTTGAGATTAAGGGCTGTATAAGTAAACTTTGATTGATTGATTGATCATACAATGACTTCATTCATTTATCCTTACTTAAAAAATACCACAACGAATACGAATAGTGTCTGATATCATGTATCCTATCTTCATCTATTCATCGCCAATTAATATATATTAGTGTCTGATATCATTTCTTCTGAATTCCTTTATTTATCATTATTTGATGAGTATCACTTATCATTTATACGGTATTTAATGAATACCATAGAGTCTGGAATGATTCATCCAGTTTACAATCATCAATATCCAATGAATACTTGTGTCTGATATTATTTATCCTGAATTCAGTCATTTATTATTATTTAATGAATCCTGCAGTGACTGATATCATTGATCCGGAATAACCCATGTATTATTATTTTATGAATACCAGTGTCTGATATTGATAATTCAGTTTAGTTTCATTTATTTGGAACATGCATCTGATACAATGTAATGCATCACATATTTCCAGTTGTTTCTTTACAGCACGTCCAAAAAGGAGTAGGAAGAAGCTGAGTTTATTTAATCCTACCCCTTTCATACCATAGCAATTTCATCCCATTTCCTTGTTCTCTGTAACAGAACAGTGAATAAATAATCAAGAAATAATATACCATAGTAAGTAAACAAATATTAAATACATAAATAATCTTTATCTAAAAAAAAAAGGGTTGAAGATGTTCATCATAATTCTTGTTCTGTGTACTTTGTGAACAATTGTAGTTTGAACAGTCTCTTAAACTGAATCATATTTGTGCTTTGTTTGATTTCTTTGCTTAATCCATTCCATAATTTAATTCTACATACAGATATACTAAAGGTTTTAAGTGTTGTACGTGCATACAAATGTTTTAAATTAGATTTTCCTCTAAGGTTATATTTCTCCTCTTTTGTTGAGAAGAATTGTTGTACATTCTTGGGTAACAGGTTATAGTTTGCAATGTACATAATTTTAGCAGTTTGCAAATTCACCAAGTCGTTGAATTTCAATATTTGTGATTTAATAAATAAAGGGTTAGTATGTTCTCTATATCCAACATTATGTATTATTCTAATTGATCTTTTTTGTAACACAGTTAGTGAATGAAGCGCACATTTGAAGTTGTTTCCCCATATTTCTACACAATAACTCAGACATGGTAACACTAGCGAGCAGTAAAGAATAAGAAATGATTTTTGGTCTAGAACATGTTTTGCTTTATTCATTATTTACGTGTTTCTTGCTACTTTATGTTGTATATTTTTTTTACATGAGATTTCCAGTTCATCTTATCATCTATTATTACACCTAAAAATGTGTTTTATTTTACCCTTTCAATATGTACTCCGTCTATCTGTATTTGTGTTTGACTTTCTCTTCTACTGTTACAATGTTATAATGCAATGTTATAAATGAATGGATTCATTCATTTATATTCATTAAGTTGCGGGGCCAGCACGGTGGAATAGGGGTTAGTGCTAGTGCTGATACGAAGGTCTGGGTTCGATATTTTTGTGTAAAGTTTGCATATTCTCCCCGTGATTGCATGGGTTCCCTCCCGGTACTTAACATTGTCTATCAGTGTTGGCCCTGTGATGAGGTGGCGACTTGTCCAGGGTGTACCCTGCCTTCTGCCCGAATGCAGCTGGGATAGGCTCCAGCCACCCCAAGAGGGACAAGCAGTAGCAAATGGATGGATGGCATTAAGTTGTGGCTTAAATGTTGTTCTTTTTCCAGAAGGAGAAGAGTGCAGACCCCGATGAGGTCCCCCAAAAGACCATGTCTTCTTAACCCCGACCGCACCGCACCTACATTCTTTGGTACAAGTGAAAGATGATCCAAACGGTGTCCAGGTCGGACAGCACGTTGCTGCCAGACGCCATGGACATCATCCGGAGCAAGCACACCCGCCGAGTGAGGCTCAACGTGGGGGGTCTCCTCCATGAGGTCCTGTGGAGGACCCTGGACCGGCTGCCCCGCACCAGACTGGGCAAGCTGTGGGACTGCAACACCCACGACTCCATCATGGAGATATGTGACGACTACAGCCTGGACTGCAACGAGTACTTCTTCGACAGACACCCCGGCGCCTTCACGTCCATCCTCAACTTCTATCGCACGGGGAAGCTGCACATGATGGAGGAGATGTGCGCCCTGTCCTTCAGCCAGGAGCTGGACTTCTGGGGCATCGACGAGATCTACCTGGAGTCCTGCTGCCAGGCCCGCTACCACCAGAAGAAGGAGCAGATGAACGAGGAGCTCAAGAGGGAGGCGGAGAACATGAGGGAGAGGGAAGGCGAGGAGTTTACCACCACGTGCTGCTCGGAGAAGAGGAAGAAACTTTGGGATCTCTTGGAGAAACCCAGCTCCTCGTTTGCTGCCAAGGTAAAGTCTGAATCATTCCATCTTACACACCTCCTCATGCACCATCAATGTGTGGAACATTAGGAACTCACATAGATCATCTTGTCTTATAGAAGACACTTCGCCTTTCTTCCTTTGTCAGTTCATGCTCAAAGACTAGATAGGACCGCTCTCATGCTGCACCACAAACGAGCAAAACCATTCTTGTCAAGGCATGATCAGGCATGTCTCTATCTTAGAGAATAAATACTGTATTTTCCGGACCATAGGGCACACGGCCGATGAGCAGGTCTTTTCAGGTTTATTTTCATACAAAATTATTATTATCAGATTATAGGGCTTATTAAAAGAGTCATATTATTATTATTTTTTTCTAAATGGAAAACACTTCTTTGTGGTCTACATAACATGTAATGTTGCATAGATTATGTTTTACAGATCATCTTCAAGCTGCTTTCTGACAGTCGCTTCAGGATGCACCGTTTTGTGGGCGGTCTTATTTACGTGGCTCACCTTCGACAGCGTCTTCTCCCCGTCATCTTTGTTGTAGCGGTGTAGCGTGCAAGGACGGGAGTGGAAGAAGTGTCAAAAGATGGAGCTAACTGTTTTAATGACATTCAGACTTTGCTTAAATCAATAACAGAGCAGCATCTTCTCATCCGTGGCTCACTCGTGCAATAACAACGGTGGAAATGTGTCCCGCGAAAAACCGTCCGACCGGAACTCTGTAATAACTAAAGTTCCGTGGCTGAATAATGTAAACTCACGACACCGGTATGTTTTAGCGCTTTCATGGCGAGTTTACTGACAGATATAAGTAAGAACTTTAAACTACTTTATATTAGAAATGGCAACAGCGGAGGATGAATGTCCCATAACAAGAAGATAGAGAAAAAGAAGAAGCTTATCCACTACATGGACTACAAAGGCGGAAGCGCGCAAATTTTCAGAACTTATGCATATCCCAAATACAGATCAGCAGGTACCAGAAGGTAAGAAAAGTTGCTTTTGCATAATATTGCGAAACAAAACGCCAGATAATACGTCTTACCTTGTACACACCATAATAATACTTGTATGTTGAAGCACAGTACAATCCATCAAGCGGTGCGGATTCATAGCTTACCAAAGTCGTACTAAAACATTTTGATAGATTTTTCAGTGCCGTGTGTAATGTTCTATATTTTCAATGGAACATATAACATTTGACTGGTTACACTTATCATTTCACCATGTACCAAATAAAATAGCTTCGAGGTCTGTAAGCACAACCAACATTTTTCCGTACATTAGGCACACCGGGTTATAAGGCGCACTGTCGAGTATTGAGAAAATAAAAGGATTTGAAGTGCGCCTTATAGTCCGAAAAAACCGGTACTTTAAACCCTGCACTATCCTCTCAAACTAAGGCTGTCCTATCTCGTCTGTGAGTATGAACTGATGAAGCGTTTTCAAAGACAACCTGAACAGTCCAATTTACAATGTCCTGCAAATGGTACCTTTACTTTTGTAAAGTCAGAATTGTTCCATACACTTCTTATTAGGGATTTGAATAACAACTGGTTTGCTTATGAATTTAACGTGTAGTTAAAAGGATCGCTGATGAATCGTGTCTTGAAGCAATTGAGGCAAAATGGAGTTTACTACTGGACTACAACCAGCAGAGGCGCTGTTGAATCTTAACTAGTTTGACTTATTGAACGACACATCTTTTAAAATGATGGTTTGGCGTTTCTAAAAGAGAGACTCCCATCTCATTAAATACTGTAAAACAAAAATGATCTTTAGATAGTATGGTAAAAAAAAGCACAGTTGCCAGAATTTTATCGTAAAATTTACTGGTGTACACAAAAGTATTGTAAATTTATAAACGCTGCCGCTGTTATTTTTCCGATAACATTTTAGCAACTGAGCTGCCAGTTTTTTTGCGAGTTTTTTTTTTAACGTAAAATCTATGATTGTTGTTTTTACAGTGCATTACTGTACTGTAAATGGTAAAACAGTACCACTTTTATTTCGACAGTAAAATTCTTGCCACTTATTTGACCGTTTTGTACCGTAAAATTTACAGATTATTTTCACAGTGTAAATGCTACAAATACTGCTAATTTTACTGTAAAATGTACAGTGTTTTTACCCCAAATGAATGTAAATACCACTATTTTTTAACAGTTTTTTTTTTTTCACCCCAAAATCTACGACTGTTGTTTCTACAATGCATTACTGGAAATAAAAAAAAACGGTATCACTTTTATTTTTTCAGAAAAATCCTGGCGACTGGGCTTCCTTTTTACTGGAAAATCTACAAATTGCTTTACATTGTAAATGCTACAAATACAACACATTTTACCATTTAATTGACAGTGTTTTTTTCCACTTTTTCCACTGTTATTTATAAAGGTAATATTAATTTAAGGCTATATAATGCTAATAGGCATCACGGTGATGCAGTGGTTCGCGCTCCTGCTCACAGCAAGAAAGTTGTTTTTTTTTTTACCGTAAAATGTACAGTCGTTGTTTTACTGTGCATTGCTGTACGTGAAAAAAACGCTACCACTTTTTTATTTACTGTAAAATTGTGGTGACTGAGCTGCCAGGTTTTTTTTTTTACCCAAAAATCTATCAACTTTGTATTTTTACAGTGTAAGTACTACAGTATTTTTTTATTGGTTATTTTTCACATACTGCGATGAGGTGGCGACTTGTCTAGGGTGTACCTTGCCTCCTGCCCGAATGCAGCTGGGGCAGGTTCCAGCACTTCTGTGACCCTGAGAGGGACAGAAAATGGATGGATAGATTTTTCACATAGTCAATCAAGGAAGGTCAGAAGGTCATTATTTTGCACATTTGTACCTAATGAAGTGGTTGTTGGGTGTAATGATTAGGAGTGCAATCAGTGTTGTCAAAGACAAATTATCATATCAGAAGCTTAAAATCATCGTATTTTGAGAAATATTATTATAAATAGTAGGGATATGAATTTTACAACAACTCAAGATTCAGTTTGATTCTCAATTCTTGGGATGACGATCCGATTCACAATCAATTCAAACTGATTCTCGCAACATATTATTTGCTCTATAAAACATTTTCAAAACAAGTTACAGGTTACAAAAACAACCCTTTTGGCTGCTGTATAACATAAGGGTGGGGATGGTCAAAAACATTTTTTTTAAGAATAAATTCTTGAAAAAATGTAATTATAATGAATAAAAATCACAATTCAAATGTGAATTGATTTTTTACACCACCCCTAATACATCACAATACACTTTTATTTGTAAATATTCTAATGACACTAACAAAGCTGGCAGAAGAGCATCCTCACCTGGCTGTAAAAAGGCATGTAAGGGAATGCACAACATTTGCATAGCCATGTTTTGAAGGAGTACAATTATCCTTCATTTTGGGATTAGGGAAACAAATTAAGGCCCGGGAGCCACACGTTAAGCTTTTCAATTTGGCCCACCGGATATTCCCAAATAATTTTTTTAGATCTTTAAGAGGGAAACTGTAGCTGCCATTATGATGTGCAGTGATGTTTTCTAATGACCGTAAATCTTGAACTATATAAAGTATTTCAATGGTTGGAATCTGCGCTTTTGCATGATATACTAGTTACTATGGTAATCTAATTAGTTACTATGGTAATCTAATTAGTTACTAAAGTAATCTAAGTCACAGCAGCTCAGACGAGGCACCAAGCAGTGTGGGTGGGGAGCGTTTCCACACAGTGTTTCCAGAGCGGCCAGCCTGAAATGCAGGTGTCAGGGACAGACGCGGAAGGAGATTTTTACAACAAAGTTCTAAAGCTTAGTGATATATCAAGTGTATCAGATTGTAGGTGGGTTTAGTTTTTACCCTTCACGTTCATATTTCGCTGTGTTTGTTGCATTTTTGTTGCGTTTCGCTTGATTGTAAAATATATCGATGGAGAGGTCTGTCATAACGTTTTTAACATTCAATGAGACATTATTGTGAAGTTTTGTATTAGTGTTCCTAAAAATAGATATACCGGCCCCCAGACACATTTTTTTCTCTAAATTTGGCTCCCCGAAGCAAAATAATTGCCTTGCCCTGGATTAGGGGGATTATTGATTGTTCATTAAATTATTGTATTAATACAATCATTTGTGTACAAAAATTCAAGCAAAGTTTCCTTTCAGTTTGCATCCAGAGGTTGTAAATCTTTGTGTTGAAATGTGACGTTGCTTCCAGTGCCATGTTGGAGATTTTTATCTGTAATTTTCAGCCTCAGCAAAAAGAAGTAATGAAAAAAAAAGAATCCACTTGGAAGAGAAATATTTTCATCTACTAACCCCAAAACCAGTGAAGTTGGCACGTTAGGTAAATGGTAAATAAAAACAGAATACAATGATTTGCAAATCCTTTTCAACCTATATTCAATTGAATAGAATGCAAAGACAAGATACTTAACGTTCAAATTGGAAAACGTTGTTATTTTTTGCAAATATTAGCTCATTTGGATATTGAGGCCTGCAACATGTTTCAAAAAAGCTGGCACAAGTGGCAAAAAAGACTGGGAAAGTTGAGGAATGCTCATCAAATCAACATTTCTCAACCAGCTATTGCAAGGAATTTAGGGATTTCACCATCTACGGTCCGTAATATCATCAAAAGGTTCAGAGAATCAGGAGAAATCACTGCACGTAAGCGATGATATTACGGACCTTCGATCCCTCAGGCGGTACTGCATCAAAAAGCGACATCAGTGTGTAAAGGATATCACCACATGGGCTCAAGAACACTTCAGGAAACCACTGTCAGTAACTACAGTTTGTCGCAACATCTGTAAGTGCAAGTTAAAACTCTACTATGCAAAGCAAAAGCCATTTATCAACAACACCCAGAAACGCTCCAGGCTTCGCTGGGCCCGAGCTTATCTAAGATGGACTGATGCAAAGTGTAAAAGTGTTCTGTGGTCTGACGAGTCCACATTTCAAATTGTTTTTGGAAACTGTGGATGTCGTGTCCTCCGGACCAAAGAGGAAGAGAACCACCTGGATTGTTATAGGCGCAAAGTTCAAAAGCCAGCATCTGTGATGGTATGGGGGTGTATTAGTGCCCAAGGCCTGGGTAACTTACACATCTGTGAAGGCACCATTAATGCTGAAAGGTACATACAGGTTTTGGAGCAACATATGTTGCCATCCAAGCAACGTTATCAAGGACGCCCCTGCTTATTTTAGCAAGACTATGACAAGCCATGTGTTACAACAGTGTGGCTTCGTAGTAAAAGAGTGCGGGTACTAGACTGGCCTGCCTGTAGTCCAGACCTGTCTCCCATTGAAAATGTGTGGCGCATTATGAAGTCTAAAATACCACAACGGAGACCCCCGGACTGTTGAACAACTTAAGCTATACATCAAGCAAGAATGGGAAATAATTCCACCTGAAAAGCTTCAAAAATTGGTCTCCTCAGTTCCCAAACGTTTACTGAGTGTTGTTAAAAGGAAAGGCCATGTAACACAGTGGTAAAAATGCCCTTGTGCCAACTTTTTTGCAATGTGTTGCTGCCATTAAATTCTAAGTTAATGATTATTTGCAAAAAAACTATTAGTTTCTCAGTTCGAACATAAAATATCTTGTCTTTGCAGTCTATTCAATGGAATATAAGTTGGAAAGGATTTGCAAATCATTGTATTCTGTTTTTATTTACGAATTACACAACGTGCCAACTTCACTGGTTTTGGGTTTTGTACGTTTAAAATTTGGGAACTCATTGTGTGCTGTATGTAATCAATGTCAGCCATGTGTGTTTTTCTAAGTCAATGATTAACATCTCTTCCGTGAGACAACCTTTATTGTCTCTCATTATTGGATTTTTCCCCTCTAAGTGTTGTTTGGTCCCTGGAGATTATTAACGAACGTTTTCTTGACGACACCTATTGTTTAATTTATTGTTACATATTTATAGAGCAGCAACTCTCCATTCAATCTTGCTGCTCTTAATATAGTGGAGGTGCGTCACTTGGGATCAATACACACGCCGTGCTTAATGAAGCATGTTTCAAGTCAAATGTGGCTTTAATGAGACACAAAAGCAGTGTAGATTATAGACCGGAGCTTTAGGATGCCTGCATTGTTCACGCTTCTTGTCAGCCTTTGATATATATATATATAATTTTTTTACAGTGTAATGTGGGCTGATAGTTGAAGCGCGTATCATTGGCTGCTCCGCACTTTGAAATGTGTCAGCAAGACAGGAAGGGAGCTTCTAAGCGTGCCCCGAAACAAGACATGGCGGTCAAAACATGACTAAAAGGAAACTTCAAACGCCTCCTGGAAAGAACTTCTTGCATAATTTAACTGGCTCATCTCCTGACATGACCTGAATTTGAATAGATCTTAATTATTGTTTCCTGCACAGATCACGTTGGTGGAAGGCGAGCTTCATGAATGACACTTGCTGACCCTCCCTCCCCTCATCTAATTTTAGTAATGTGTAATTATTAACTGTCGTTTTTAGATGAAAAATAATAGTGAAAACCACAGTGCTCTCTCACAGGGACTGTTTGCCAACATCTAAGAGGATGCCTAAGGGGCGCTACCTTTGCAAAGTGTTGCAAGCGTTTAGCACATAAAGATGGAAACTACACCCATACGTAACCAGTGTTTGGACAATTACTTTAAGAAATTGATTAATTACAGTAACTCATTACTTTGCCAAAAAGTAATAGAATTACTAACATAATTAGTCTTTATTAAATGTAGTTAATTACTACCTTCAAATATCAGAATCAGAATCAGAAGTACTTTATTAATCCCCGAGGGGAAATTGACATTTTTAGCACAATCCCATTCAAGATCAGAAAAACATTACAGGGAGACAGAAAAAGGATCGCTGCCATCGGGCCTTTTGGCTCCTTGAGTGGCTGCCAAATTTGCCGATACACCAGGGCAATGCCCAGCCCAATCAGCAGGTGCCCTGCGATCACGGTTCCAAATAGGTCCAAATATCAAACAAATGCAGTTGAGATGTTTCATGAGATCAGAGTGTGTGTGTGTGTGTGTGTGTGTGTGTGAGTGTGTGTGTGTGTGTGTGTGTGTGTGTGTGTGTGTGTGCTTTTAAAAGGCGGTGCCTGTTGCAAAATGGCATTTGACGTCAGCGCCCAGACAGAGCAGGATTAGCTCAGCTGTGTTTGTTATTTCAGACTCAGTTTGCCGGCAGTGACGGCAGTTCTGTTTAATCTTTTCACTGGATTGTTTTAGTACTCTTGAATAAGGAGATTGAATGTGCTTCCATGGCGGCTGTCTTTTGTCCTTGTCCACAAATGGGCTATTTTAGAATTGCAAGTTTGTCACTTCAATCGTTGGTTTGTTGCTCATTATTCCCACGTAGTAGTAGTGAGTACGTGTGTGCGTACTTACATGTTGTGTGTTTGCTGTGTGATGTTACCTCATCCTATTTGATATCAAGTTCATTTTAGTGTGGGGCTAATTGTTACTTTTATTAGTAAAAATGTACTTCCTGCATTGAACTTGCTGCGCCTCTGACTCTGTCATGTTGACATACAACCACATCATAAGTAGCATGCCACGTTACATCAAAATCCTCGCTAACGGCGTTGTAACGTAAGTAAAAGTGATTAATTAGATGACTCATCACTAGTAATAGTAACAACGTTAGTAAAGCCATTATCATATAACGTCGTTATTCCGAACACTGAACGTAACACACATTAGTTTTGTGTGTGGCCAGCTCATGATTACCATTGAGCTAAATGTGGCTACTATCATTAATTGTATTTTATATCATAACAACAACATGACTCAAAATTTTTAGTTGCTTCTCTTGGACCGTTAGTGTGTGTGTGTGTGTGTGTGTGTGTGTGTGTGTGTGTGTGTGTGTGTGTGTGTGTGTGTGTGTGTGTGTGTGTGTGTGTGTGTGTGTGTGTGTGTGTGTGTGTGTGTGTGCGTGTGGGTGTGTGTGTGTCTGCACGCGTTCCGTGCTTGAGTTACACCTTATTTTAGTAATCGAGTAATCTGTTGATCAATTTGTTCCATTAATCAAAAATATCGGATAAAACACACCTAAAAGTCTCAATGCATATTTTAGGGGAAATATTTGAAATAAAAAAACATTTTCTGCCTTCATTCTTTTTTCTAATAAATGCAAATGAAATTGCACTTTTGACATATGTATCTAATAAAAATTTGAGCGAAAAAAATCCACCCTGCTGTTCGCCACCACACACATCACAGCACCCACACACCGCCGCTCTCATTTGCTCTTTATTGCAGCCGCCATGCAGAAACTATGTCTGCTTATTTAAAGTTCTGTGCAATCCATTTAATATTTTTTTATTACTTACACTCATTAGACGATTAATCAAAGCAACATGCTATAAATCACATTTTTTTCTTCTTGATTTAATCCATTAAACGTTGTTGTAACGTCGTGGTGACTGTTTTACCCTCATGTTTACTTGTTCCTGGTGTGTGCTATTTTAGTTCCTGTCCTGTGCCCTCATTTTGTTATTTTCACTTCCTTCTATGCACACCTGCTACCTGGCTGGCTCACCTGAGCCTGGTTGCCAATCTGGCTCCTATTTAGAAGGAGTCTGTCAGACAGCGTCGGTTCATTGCTGTTTTTCTTGTCACATATTAATGCTAATACTTGGTCAAAAAAGTTCCATGACTTGTGCTTTTCTTTAGCATTCGCTTTCTTTGTTTTTTTCTTCTTCTGTTTTTCTGTTTCTTTTGTTTAGTAGTTTATTTTTCTTAGTATTTTTCTCACCATCTCCCGTCCATCTCAACTGCTGCATCTTGGGGTCACATCGCTGCTGAAGATACCTTCTACTCTTCATCCAACTCATGCTAGTTGCAGCCCTAACTGCAATTAACAATTATTTTGATAGTCGACTAGTCAGTGATTGTTTTTTTGATTAGTTGACTGGTCAAATTATTATTGACGTTGTTTGATGTTGAGTCAATGACTTGATTTTATCTCATTTTTAAAACCTATTACAGTAAACTCCATTGTAACACAATAATCATAAATTACAGAGAAACAAATATGTTTTATTTTTTTACACAAAGTACATAACCACGGTGACAATAAAACAACAGACTTCAGTGACAAGCATGAATGTCAGACAAATTCCTCAAACTGACGAGCATTTTCATATAATTTCATTATAATTTTTGAAAAATATAGTAATTTAAAAATATGTACTATATTTTTCGCACTATAAGGCGCACTTAAAATCCTTTCATTTTCTCAAAACTCGACAGTGCGCCTTATAACCCGGTGTGCCTAATGTACGGAATCATTTTGGTTGTGCTTACCGACCTCAAAGCTATGTTATTTGGTACATGGTGAAATGATAAGTGTGACCAGTAGATGGCAGTAACACATAAGAGATATGTGTAGACTGCAATATGATGGCAGTCACACATAAGAGATACATGTAGACTGCAATATGACTCAAGTAAACAACACCCTATGGTTCAGAAAATACAGAATATCCTGTTAAACAACTAATGGTAAAATAAGCTAGCCCGTAATTTTCTTGTAATACTTTTTTGGTTTAAAAAACTTTTAACAAATTGCAAACAGGCCCTTTAAATGTAAATATTCTCTTATTACATACATTTTAGCCCGAAAACAAACAACAAAACAAAACGTAATATTGATTTAAAGGATCAAAAAGAAAAAAAAAATAGAGACAAAGCAATGATATTGTGAGACATAATAAAATGTTTTAAAATAATATAATTAAAATGAAAACATTTTTATTTTTTATTTTCAATTGAAAAACGATCGCAAATCAGAGAGGAACCATGATAAATAGATTTTGGAAAACTGCAAAAGTCGAAGTAACGACTTTCTATTTAACAACAAAGTCAAAACAACAACAATTAGATGAACTGGCCTCGTATGCAGCCCCCCTGCCTACACGCACACACACTGTCATTACTCTGTGGCGCACTCACAGTTTGAAATCACAAAACTCCTTAACAGCCAGGTCACTACAATGATTAGTAAATAAAAAGTCAAATATACTTGACCTTGTCAGTTAATCTTGTTTGCCTGTAGCAGAAGAGAGGGAGAGGCAGTGTCGACAACACTGTGGATACTGCTTGAATGTTTCAAACTGCACGTTGCTTGTCCATTGCTGTCTTTGGACTCATTCCAGCGCTCAAAACTTGAAAATGCTGTTAAAAAATAAGCTAAAATCACACAAGACAAAGCATATTTTATTCAGTCTCGGGTTTATAAATCAAAAAGTTTGTACAATGAGGGGTTCATAAATTGAGGTTCAAATGCACAGGAATAAAAGGGCCCAGCAAAGAAGTACACAATATTTCCCTGGAAACATTTGCAGGTCTGAACTTGACACCTTATCAGCATGTAAAGCCATATCAAAATCTCCGGATATGTGGTACTTATTCTTGTACTAACTTACAGCAAGTCTGCTGTGACAGGATGTTTCAAAAGCAGCTCGAATCCCAGATCAGGACCTGAGCAAATAGAAATCTTGGCTGTTTGCTCTGCTGCTGCTCACGATGCCTTCTAAAAAGGACAAAAAGCAAGGAGCATTACGGAATAATCACTGTCGGCAGTCAATCAATCCACAACTCAGACAGCTTGTGACGGAACCAATGAGCCAAGAAGACTTTCTGTCCTATAGTTCCAGTTTAGACCATAGGTGTCAAACTCAAAGCCTGCGGACCAGATCTGGGCTGCCACATCATTTAATGCTGCCCGCAAAAACCTGGTAAAAATGTGTGTTACCTATTTTTTTTTAAATTTTTGACTAAATGTATTTGCTCTCTTAAGTGTGACAGAAAAAATACATATCTTTTAAACTTTATTGTTGTCTGATCATGCCAAATATCATATTATATATATACATTATATTGCCAAAAGTATTTAGCCGCCTGCCTCTACTCACATATGAACTTGAAGTGCCATCCTATGGAATGGTCCAAAATGTTTTGGTATCCTGGAGCATTGAAAGTTCCTTTCACTGGAACTAAGGGGCTAAGCCCAACTCCTGTAAAGCAATCCCACACCATAATTCCTCCTCCACCAAATTTCACACTCGGCACAATGCAGTCTGAAATGTAGCGTTCTCCTGGCAACCTCCAAACCCAGACTGGTCGATTGCCAGATGGAAAAGCGTGATTCATAAGTCCAAAGAAGGCGTCTCCACTGCTATAGAGTCCAGTGACGACGTGCTTTACACCACTGCATCCCACGCTTTGCATTGGACTTGGTGATGTATGGCTAAGATGCAGCTGCTCGGCCATGGAAACCCATTCCATGAAGCTCTCTGCGTACTGTACGTGGGCTAATTGGAAGGTCACATGAAGTTTGGAACTCTGTAGCAATTGACTGTGCAGAAAGTCTTTGCATAATGCGCTTCAGCATCCGCTGACCCCTTTCTGTCAGTTTACGTGGCCTACCACTTGGTGGCTGTGTTGCTGTTGTTCCCAAACTCTTCACTTTTCTTATAATAAAGTTAACTTTATTATTAAATATTTAGGATCGAGGAAATTTCACGACTGGATCTGTTGCACAGGTGGCATCCTATGACAGTTCCACGCTGGAAATCACTGAGAGCGGCCCATTCTTTCACAAATGTTTGTAGAAACAGTCTCCATGTCTAAATGCTTGATTAGAACACCTGATTCTCATCATTTGGATGGGTGGCCCAATGCTTTTGGCAATATAGTGTATCAGGCGTGTCAAACTCGTTTTCATTGAGGGCCGCAGCGCAGTTATGGCTGCCCTCAGAGGGCCGTTTTTTACAGTGAATAATATACAGTATGAATATAAATGTGTATATATAACACATGTGCATAATTGTCTGTCTTTCTTTACGTACGCTGCACAAAACCAAATCTTTAGAATGTACTGTATAAAACTGTCAGCTCAGTCGCCACAATTTTACCGAAATATTTGCAGTTTTTTTTATATATCCATCCATCCATCCATCTTTTTCCGCTTATCCGAGGTCAGGTCGCGGGGGCAGCAGCCTAAGCAGGGAAGCCCAGACTTCCCTCTCCCCAGCCACTTCGTCCAGCTCCTCCCGGGGGATCCCGAGGCGTTCCCAGGCCAGCCGGGAGCGATAGTCTTCCCAACGTGTCCTGGGTCTTCCCCGTGGCCTCCTACCGGTCGGACGTGCCCGAAACACCTCCCTAGGGAGGCGTTCGGGTGGCATCCTGACCAGATGCCTGAACCATCTCATCTGGCTCCTCTCAATGTGGAGGAGCAGCGGCTTTACCTTGAGCTCCTCTCATGGCAGAGCTTCTCAACCTATCTCTAAGGGAGAGCCCCGCCACCCGGCGGAGGAAACTCGTTTCGGCCGCTTGTACCCGTGATCTTGTCCTTTCGGTCATGACCCAAAGCTCATGACCATAGGTGAGGATGGGAACGTAGATCGGCCGGTAAATTGAGAGCTTTGCCTTCTGGCTCAGCTCCTTCTTCACCACAACGGATCGATACAGTGTCCGCATTACCGAAGACGCCGCACCGATCTGCCTGTGGATCTCACGATCCACTCTTCCCTCACTCGTGAACAAGACTCCGAGGTACTTGAACTCCTCCACTTCGGGCAAGATCTCCTTCCCAACCTGGAGATGGCACTCCACCCTTTTCCAGGCGAGAACCATGGACTCGGACTTGGAGGTGCTGATTCCTATCCCAGTCGCTTCACACTTGGCTGTGAACCGATCCAGTGAGAGCTGAAAATCTTGGCCAGATGAAGCCATCAGGACAACATCATCTGCAAATAGCAGAGACCTAATCCTGCAGCCACCAAACCAGATACCCTCAACGCCCTGACTGCGCCTAGAAATTATGTCCATAAATGTTATGAACAGAATCGGTGACAAAGGGCAGCCTTGGCGGAGTCCAACCCTCACTGGAAACGTGTCCGACATACTGCCAGCAATGCGGACCAAGCTTTGACACTGATTATACAGGGAGCGGACCGCCACAATAAGACAGTCCGTTACCCCATACTCTCTGAGCACTCCCCACAGGACTTCCCGGGGTACACGGTCGAATGCCTTCTCCAAGTCCACAAAGCACATGTAGACTGGTTGGGCAAACTCCCATGCACCCTCAAGGACCCTGCCGAGAGTATAGGGCTGGTCCACAGTTCCACGACCAGGACGAAAACCACACTGTTCCTCCTGAATCCGAGGTTCGACTATCCGGCGTAGCCTCCTCTCCAGTACACCTGAATAGACCTTACCGGGACGGCTGAAGAGTGTGATCCCACAATAGTTGGAACACACCCTCCGGTTCCCCTTCTTAAAGAGAGGAACCACCACTCCGGTCTGCCAATCCAGAGGTACCGCCCCCGATGTCCATGCGATGTTGCAGAGTCTTGTCAACCAAGACAGCCCCACAGATCTCATCTGAGCGGATCTCATCCACCCCCGGCTTTCCACCGAGGAGCTTTTTAACTACCTCGGCAACCTCAGCCCCAGAAATAGGAGAGCCCACCACAGATTCCCCAGGCACTGCTTCCTCATAGAAAGAAGTGCTGGTAGGATTGAGGAGGTCTTCGAAGTATTCCCTCCAGCGATCCACAACATCCGCAGTCGAGGTCAGCAGAACACCATCCCCACTATACACAGTGTTGACATTGCATTGCTTCCCCTTCCTGAGGCGGCGGATGGTGGTGCAGAATCGCTTCGAAGCCGTCCGGAAGTCGTTTTCCATGGCTTCCCCAAACTCCTCCCATGTCCGAGTTTTTGCCTCCGCGACCACTGAAGCCGCACACCGCTTGGCCTGTCGGTACCTGTCTGCTGCCTCCGGAGTCCTATGAGCCAAAAGAGCCCGATAGGACTCTTTCTTCACCGATGGGGAGGGATGCCGTGGTGTAATTGTGTAATAAAAATGTGTTGATTACACACACATACACACACACACACACACACACACACACACACACACACACACACACACACACACACACACACACACACACACACACACACACACACACATTTATTGTATTTGTTACCTTCTTGAGACCCCCGCCTACCTCTTTAGGACCACCCTTTCTAGATATATAAATATTTGTATTTACAACATTAATAATATATAATTACTATGCAAATATAAAAAAGGTAAGCTTTTAGTGAATTTTTTGTTTGTAATTGATTTTTAATCTTCATTATTTACTTCAAGTTATTACAGTATGTCTCTATATAAATATTTATTTTATTTTTTTAGAATACATTTTGGCCAAAGGGGGCACATTTCAATTTCTTACACACACTTGTTATTAAATATGTTGGCCAGAGGGGGAGCACTTCAAATTGGTACACACACTTGTTATTTCATATGTTGACCAGAGGGGGAACACTTTTAAAACCGACACACAGTCAATGTGAAAAATCCCTCCTTTTTTGAGATCACCCTAGGTGAGGGATCAGACAAAGAGCAGCTCGAAGACCTCAATGAGAAATAAAAACTATGGACCCAGATTTCCCTCGCCCGGACGCGGGTCACCGGGGCCCCCCTCTGGAGCCAGGCCCGGAGGTGGGGCACGATGGCGAGCGCCTGGTGGCAGGGCCTGTCCCCATGGGGCCCGGCCGGGCACAGCTCGAAGAGGCAACGTGGGTTCCCCCTCCAATGGGCTCACCACCCATAGCAGGGGTCATAGAGGTCGGGTGCAATGTGAGCTGGGCGGCAGCCGAAGGCAGGGCACTTGGCGGTCCGATCCTCGGCTACAGAAGCTAGCTCTTGGGACGTGGAACGTCACCTCGCTGGGGGGGAAGGAGCTTGAGCTAGTGCGCGAGGTGGAGAAGTTCCGACTAGACATAGTCGGACTCACTTCGACGCACAGCAAGGGCTCTGGAACCAGTTCTCTCGAGAGGGGCTGGACTCTCTTCTACTCTGGCGTTGCCGGCAGTGAGAGGCGACGGGCTGGGGTGGCAATTCTTGTTGCCCCCCGGCTCAGAGCCTGCATGTTGGAGTTCAACCCGGTGGACGAGAGGGTAGCTTCCCTCCGCCTTCGGGTGGGGGAACAGGTCCTGACTGTGGTTTGCGCTTACGCGCCAAACTGCAGCTCAGAGTACCCACCCTTTTTGGATTCACTCGAGGGAGTACTTGAGAGTGCTCCCCCGGGTGATTCCCTCGTTCTACTGGGGGACTTCAACGCTCATGTTGGCAGCGACAGTGAAACCTGGAGAAGCGTGATTGGGAAGAATGGCTGCCCGGATCTGAACCCGAGCGTTGTTTTGTTATTGGACTTTTGTGCCCGTCACAGATTGTCCATAACGAACACCATGTTCAAACATAAGGGTGTCCATATGTGCACTTGGCACCAGGACACCCTAGGCCGCAGTTCCATGATCGACTTTGTAGTTGTGTCGTCGGATTTGCGGCCTCATGTTTTGGACACTCGGGTGAAGAGAGGGGCGGAGCTTTCTACCGATCACCACCTGGTGGTTAGTTGGCTGCGATGGTGGGGGAGGATGCCGGACAGACCTGGCAGGCCCAAACGCATTGTGAGGGTTTGCTGGGAACGTCTGGCAGAGTCTCCTGTCAGAGAGAGTTTCAATTCCCACCTCCGGAAGAACTTTGAACATGTCACGAGGGAGGTGCTGGACATTGAGTCCGAATGGACCATGTTCCGCACCTCTATTGTCGAGGCGGCTGATTGGAGCTGTGGCCGCAAGGTAGTTGGTGCCTGTCGTGGTGGTAATCCTAGAACCCGTTGGTGGACACCGGCGGTGAGGGATGCCGTCAAGCTGAAGAAGGAGTCCTATCGGGTTCTTTTGGCTCACAGGACTCCTGAGGCAGCGGACAGGTACCGACAGGCCAAGCGGTGTGCGGCTTCGGCGGTCGCTGAGGCAAAAACTCGGACATGGGAGGAGTTCGGGGAAGCCATGGAAAACGACTTCCGGACGGCTTCGAAGCGATTCTGGACCACCATCCGCCGCTTCAGGAAGGGGAAGCAGTGCACTATCAACACCGTGTACGGTGAGGATGGTGTTCTGCTGACCTCGACTGCGGATGTTGTGGATCGGTGGAGGGAATACTTCGAAGACCTCCTCAATCCCACCAACACGTCTTCCTATGAGGAAGCAGCGCCTGGGGAATCTGTGGTGGGTTCTCCTATTTCTGGGGCTGAGGTTGCTGAGGTAGTTAAAAAAGACCTCGGTGGCAAGGCCCCGGGGTTGGATGAGATCTGCCCGGAGTTCCTTAAGGCTCTGGATGCTGTGGGGCTGTCTTGGTTGACAAGACTCTGCAGCATCGCGTGGACATCGGGGGCGGTACCTCTGGATTGGCAGACCGGGGTGGTGGTTCCTCTCTTTAAGAAGGGGAACCGGAGGGTGTGTTCTAACTATCGTGGGATCACACTCCTCAGCCTTCCCGGTAAGGTCTATTCAGGTGTGCTGGAGAGGAGGCTACGCCGGATAGTCGAACCTCGGATTCAGGAGGAACAGTGTGGTTTTCGTCCTGGTCGTGGAACTGTGGACCAGCTCTATACTCTCGGCAGGGTCCTTGAGGGTGCATGGGAGTTTGCCCAACCAGTCTACATGTGTTTTGTGGACTTGGAGAAGGCATTTGACCGTGTCCCTCGGGAAGTCCTGTGGGGAGTGCTCAGAGAGTATGGGGTATCGGACTGTCTGATTGTGGCGGTCCGCTCCCTGTATGATCAGTGCCAGAGTTTGGTCCGCATTGCTGGCAGTAAGTCGGACACGTTTCCAGTGAGGGTTGGACTCCGCCAAGGCTGCCCTTTGTCACCGATTCTGTTCATAACTTTTATGGACAGAATTTCTAGGCGCAGTCAAGGCGTTGAGGGGATCTGGTTTGGTGGCTGCAGGATTAGGTTTTTGCTTTTTGCAGATGATGTAGTCCTGATGGCTTCATCTGGCCAGGATCTTCAGCTCTCGCTGGATCGGTTCGCAGCTGAGTGTGAAGCGACTGGGATGAGAATCAGCACCTCCAAGTCCGAATCCATGGTTCTCGCCCGGAAAAAGGTGTAGTGCCATCTCCGGGTTGCGGAGGAGACCCTGCCCCAAGTGGAGGAGTTGAAGTACCTCGGAGTCTTGTTCACGAGTGAGGGAAGAGTGGATCATGAGATCCACAGGCGGATCGGTGCGGCGTCTTCAGTAATGCGGACGCTGTATCGATCCGTTGTGGTGAAGAAGGAGCTGAGCCGGAAGGCAAAGCTCTCAATTTACCGGTCGATCTACGTTCCCATCCTCACCTATGGTCATGAGCTTTGGGTTACGACCGAAAGGACAAGATCACGGGTACAAGCGGCCGAAACGAGTTTCCTCCGCCGGGTGGCGGGGCTCTCCCTTAGAGATAGGGTGAGAAGCTCTGCCATCCGGGGGGAGCTCAAAGTAAAGCCGCTGCTCCTCCACATCGAGAGGAGCCAGATGAGGTGGTTCGGGCATCTGGTCAGGATGCCACCCGAACGCCTCCCTAGGGAGGTGTTTAGGGCACGTCCGACCGGTAGGAGGCCACGGGGAAGACCCAGGACACGTTGGGAAGACTATGTCTCCTGGCTGGCCTGGGAATGCCTCGGGATCCCCCGGGAGGAGCTGGACGAAGTGGCTGGGGAGAGGAAAGTCTGGGCTTCCCTGCATAAGCTGCTGCCCCCGCGACCCGACCTCGGATAAGCGGAGGAAGATGGATGGATGGATGGAATAATATATACATACTATGCAAATATAAAAAAGGTAAGGTTTTAGTTAATCTTTTTTTCTTTGAATATTTAGTTTGTAATTGATTTTTAATCTTCATTATTTACTTCAAGTTATTACAGTATGTCTCTATATACATATTTATTAAAAAAAATGTTGAATAAATTTTGGCCATTTCTTACACACACTTGTTATTACATATGTTGGCCAGAGGGGGAGCACTTCAAATTTGTACACATACTTGTTATTTCATATGTTGACCAGAGGGGGAACACTTTTCAAACCGACACACAGTCAATTTGAAAAAAACCCTACCTTTTTGGGACCACCCTAATTGTGATAGAATTCACCACCAGGGGTGTAAATGAGACATTCTCTATTAGATGCAATGGTTTTACATATTGGGACCATGATTTATGTCCTAACTTGTTCACCGGTCCTCATATGGAAGGCACTTTTCCTTGTTGATGTCTCAAGAAGGGTAGAAATTAGACATGTCTGATAATGGCTTTTTTGCCGATATCCGATATTCCGATATTGTCCAACTCTTAATTACCGATTCCGATATCAACCGATACCAATATATACAGTCTTGGAATTAACACATTATTATGCCTAATCTTGTTGTGATGCCCCGCTGGATGCATTAAACCAGAGGTCTCAGACTCAATTTACCTGGGGGCCACTGGATGCAGAAATTGGGTGAAGCTGGGCCGCAAAAAAAGATTTCTTAAAAAAATCTAACAAGCACTTTTTAATGAATTCACCTTCTTTGAATGGCTATCCCGCCCTAGCAACATACTTGCCAACCCTCCCGATTTTTCCGGGAGACTCCCGAATTTCAGTGCCCCTCCCGACAAACTCCTGGGGCATCCATTCTCCTGAATTTGTCCCGATTTTCACCCGCACAACAATTTTAAGGGCGTGCCGTGATAGCACTGCCCTTAACGTCCTCTACAACCTGTCGTCTCGTCCGCTTTTTCACCATACAAACAGCGTGCCGGCCCAGTCACATGTTGTATGAAGCTTCTGCAAACACACGTAAGTGACTGCAAGACATACCTGATCAACAGCCATACAGGTCACACTGAGGGTGACCATATAAACAACTTTATCACTGTTACAAATATGCGCCACACTGTTTACCCACACCAAACAAGAATGACAAACACATTTCGGGAGAACATCTGCACCGTAAGACAACATAAACACAACAGAACAAATACCCAGAACACCTTGCAGCCCTAACTCTTACGGGCTACAATATACACCCCCGCTACCACCAAACCCCAAGCCCCCCAACCCCGCCCACCTCAACCGACGGGGTTTGGTGGTAGCGGGGGTGTATATTGTAGCCCGGAAGAGTTAGGGATGCATGGGATTCTGGGTATTTATTCTGTTGTGTTTATGTTGTGTTACGGTGCGGATGTTCTCCTAAAATGTGATTGTCATTCTTGTTTGGTGTGGGTTCACAGTGTGGCGCATATTTGTAACATTGTTAAAGTTGTTTATACAGCTACCCTCAGTGTGACCTGTATGGCTGTTGACCAAGTATGCCTTGCATTCACTTGTGTGAATTGAAAAGCCGTAGATATTATGTGATTGGGTCGGCACGCAAAGGCAGTGCCTTTAAGGTTTTTTGGCGTTCTGTACTTCTCCCTACATCAGCGGCGTTTTAAAAAGTCATACATTTTACTTTTTGAAACCGATACCGATAATTTTGAAACTGATACCGATAATTTCCGAGATTACATTTTAAAGCATTTATCGGCCAATAATATCTCTAGTAGAAATACAAGAACACACACACACACGCACGCACGCACGCACGCACGCACGCACGCACACACACAAACACACACACACACACACACGCACACAAACATATATGTAGTTGATTATACATAATATTAGTGCTGTCAAATGATACTTTTTAAACAATCAGATGCGTCACATTGGATTTTTCCATTAATCATGATTAATCACAGGTTATTTCCCTTATGCATAATTTAAATACATTTTTGAAAAAGTGGCCCTCTAAAGAAAGGCATTACTGCGATGTGGCCCTCATTGAACATCTAAACGATGGCGGTCCTTAAATGCGGTATTATTTCACTGAAGTGTTGTATTGCAACAACTTTCTGCCTGATTTATCTCTCAGCACCGATGAAACTTTAATAGCACATTAATAAGGCTTGGCTTAGCTGCAGGATGAGAATGTGTGCAACCTTACAGATCATGTAACTGACAGGAGCGCTCACTCGGTCGAGGCATTCTCACGCCAGCGCAGCAGCAGAGGACGTGCGCACATGCAGCGTTTGATGGCCCAGCTCCCTGCTTTGAAGTGTTGAGGCGTTATTGAATAGTTTGAGGCCCACTTGAGTGCGCTGATGCACTGCAGGCCCCGCTGCCCTCTAAATAATTAAACTAACAATATGGGCTTCAGGAAATCCTGCACGTAATCAGTGCATCAATAAAACATAGTCCGCCGCGGATACATGCTAAGTGTCGTTACTTTAGTTCTGAGAGGCGCAATGTATGAGGGAGTCTATTTTGTTCTGATGTAGTTCTAAAGAGATGAGCAGCCATGAGCCTGATCAAATTGTTATTTTTCACCAGATAGAAAAACGCATCACTCGATGTGAAGCACTGTTGTTTTCCGTCACAAGCATGTTTAATGCTAGGACCACTGTTTATAATGACTCCAGGGGTACTTTGCCACAAACCCCATACCATCACAGATGTTGGCTTTTGAACTTTGCACCTATAACAGTCTGGATGGTTCTTTTCCTCTTTGTTCCGGAGGACATGACGTCCACTGTTTCCAAAAACAATTTGAAATGTGGACTCGTCAGACCACGGAACACTTTTCCACTTTGCATCAGTCCATCTTAGATGAGCTCAGGCCCAGCGAAGCCGGCGGCGTTTCTGGGTGTTGTTGATAAATGGCTTTCGCTTTGCATAGTAGAGTTTTAACTTGCACCTACAGATGTAGCGACAAACTGTAGTTACTGACAGTGATTTTCTGAAGTGTTCCTGAGCCCATGTGGTGATATCCTTTACAGACCGATGTCGCTTTTTGATGCAGTACCGCCTGAGTTGAGTTGAGTTTGAGTTTATTTCGAACATGCAAGGATACAACATGATACATCACAATTTCCAGTTTCTCTTTTCAACATGGTCGAAAAAGAGTAGGAAGAAGCAGAGCTTATTTAATCCTACCCCTTTTATTTTACATAACAGTTGCTAAAACTTTTGTTCACTTCCTGTTCTCAATTTATTCACAATATACTCCATAAGTAATCACAATAAAAATAAATAAATGATACTCGTGGAGTAAGTTACATTTCATATGGTGAGATGAGTAAGATTATTTAGAAAATGAATGGATGGATGAAATAAATTCAGAATGTTTATCATGGTTCTTCTTCTTTGTACTTTGTAAACACTTTAAGTTTGAAGAGTTTCTTGAAGTGTATCATATTAGTACATTGTTTGATTGCTTTGCTTAATCCATTCTATAATTTAATTCCACATACTGATATACTGAAGGTCTTAAGTGTTGTACGTGCATACAAATGTTTTAAATTAAATTTTTCTCTAAGATTATATTTCTCCTCTTTTTTTGGGAAGAATTGTTGTATATTCTTCGGTAGCAGGTTATAGTTTGCTTTGTGTATAATTTTAGCTGTTTGCAAATTCACTATGTCGTGGAATTTCAGTATTTTTGATTCAATAAATAAAGGGTTTGTATGTTTTCTATATCCAACATTATGCATTTTTCTAACTGATCTTTTTTGTAACGCAGTTAATGAATAAAGTGTACTTTTGTAGTTATTTCCCCATATTTCTACACAATAACTCAGACATGGTAACACTAGCAAGCAGTAGAGAATAGCTCGTTGAGAAATGTTGTTCTTACACTGTTTGAGAATTTGTTCACGCATTTGTTCACAAAGTGGTGATCCTCGCCCCATCCTTGTTTGTAAACGACTGAGCATTTCATGGAAGCTGGTTTTATACCCAATCATGGCACCCACCTGTTCCCAATTAGCCTGTTCACCTGTGGGATGTTCCAAATGAGTGTTTGATGAGCATTCCTCAACTTTCTCAGTCTTTTTTGCCACTTGTGCCAGCTTTTTTGAAACATGTTGCAGGCATCAAATTCCAAATGAGATAATACTTGCAAAAAATAACGTTTACCAGTTCGAATGTTAAATATCTTGTCTTTGCAGTCTATTCAATTGAATATAAGTTGAAAAGGATTTGCAAATCATTGTATTTTGTTTTTATTTACCATTTACACAACGTGCCAACTTCACTGGTTTTGGGGTTCGTACTTTTCATAAGAGTAATTTTTCGCCCAAATTTAGATCATGTTTTCATATACCTCACTTATCATACGACTGAACATTGCATGTAACAAACAAGTCAGTTTGCCTGTGTATTGTTGAAGAAGCAAACACAAAATGTCTGATGTTTTTTTATATTTATTTATTTTATTTTTTTAAATTTTCATAAAGAAATACAATCAGGTGTGCTTACGTACTGTATCCCTGCAGATTGTATTGATCTATATTGATATATAATGTATATATAGTGTTTTTAATAATGATTTAATAAAAATAAAAACAATACTTGTGCGGCCCGGTACCAATCGGTTGGGGACCACTGGTCTATGGGATGTTCGTTTTCCCGAGTTGCAAGGAAGGTTGGAGTGGACAAGACGTGCCGGTAAAGACATGATTTTATTTTAACACTAACAAAAGGTACAAAACTAAAGGCGCGCACAAAGGCGGAGAACAAACTTGACTAATGAAACAAAAACTAAATTGTCCAAAATGTCTTTCATCTTTTCCCACTTGGATTTTTGTGGGTGCAGAAAAAGAAACCATTTTCTGGCATGGGCGTGGCATGAAAATCAGATGGCTTGACATGACTTGTTCTAATGTCCAAAAACATGTTCTGATAAAGTTTAGTTATTGACATGGAGTCTTTAGTTGGGAGCGGTTGACTGAAAAGAGAGTTGAGGAAAAAAAATCTTTGTCTGTGATGTCATCCTCTGGCGATGGCGTGACGTCATCCTGGAGAAGCCGGGCAGGAAGTAGCCTGTTTCCGCCCGGAGGGGGAGGAGCTTGCGGGAACGAAGCGACCCGTCCGCTCGCGGAAGTCTTCCCAAACGTCCTTCGTCTTGGGCGTCGCTTCCGCGGCTGGGGCGACGTGCCAACGTCTTCGGACCAAACGGAGCTAAATGCCTCTTCCATCGCGTGCAGGACCGTCCACGCTCCCTCGTCCAAACCTCTTGCGGAAAAACTTTTTGATGCTGGCAACATTCTGTCAGGACGTGGTCTATGGGATGTTCGTTTTCCCGAGTTGCAAGGAAGGTTGGAGTGGACAAGACGTGCCGGTAAAGACATGATTTTATTTTAACACTAACAAAAGGTACAACACTAAAGGTGCGCACAAAAGCGGAAAACAAACTTGACTAATGAAACAAAAACTAGCACTTGGGCAAAAAACTATGAACATGAAACAAATAAACACTTACTGTGACAAGAATATAGACAAAACTCACTTGGCATGGAACTATGGTAGCATGGGTAACGTGGGTAGCAGAAGTCATAGAAGTCAAACAGAGTTAACAGATAGCATGGGTGTCAAGGAGGTAATGTCGCCAGACAGACTGCCTGGCAACTGAAAGCTTAAATAATACCGACATGATTAATGACAGGTGTGTGAGTCCAAATGAATCAGGTGCGTGACATGGACAGGTGAAAACTAATGGGTTGTCATGGAAAGAAAACAAACAAGAGTACACATAGAGTCCAAAAACCAAACCGAACATAACCAAAACAAAACATGATCACACAGACATGACAAAGAGTGGGACAGGGGGATACATATACAATCATGTGTGCTTACGGATTGTATCCCTGCAGACTGTATTGATCTATATTGATATATAATGTATATATTGTGTTTTTTATGTTGATTTAATGAAATAAATAAATAAATAAATAAATAAATATATATATATATAAATAAATATATATATATATATATATATATATATATATATATATATATATATATATATATATATATATATATATATATATATATATATTTATATATATATATATATATATATATATATATATATATATATATATATATATATATATATATATATATATACATATATATATATATATATATATATATTCTTTTTTTTTTCTTGTGCGGCCCGTTACCAATCGGTCCACAGACCGGCGGCCCGGTGGTTGGGGACCACTGCTGTAGGTGACTAACAGATATTTAGTAGAGCTTTGTTTTACAGCTCTCACATCTGTAGTTGACTGAGTATTGCCTGGTTTAGAGCTGTTTTGAGATGTGTAGTGAAGCCTGTTTTCTTTTTACAAAGTTAATTTTATCCACTTTTTACCTAATTACTGTAATTTTGCACTTGTCCAACTTAATGCCATTTATCACATACAACAACTTAACATGTGTCCCATGTCTGTACTGTAGGTGACTAACAGATATTTAGTAGAGCTTTATTTTAAGATATGTAGCAAAGCCTGCTTTTAATTTTTTTTTTTTACAAAGTATACTTTATCCACTTTTTACATAAACACTGTAACTAAGCACTTGCCCAATGTATTATACACCATACATCACATACAATCACGTTACACTAAGGAGTGGGATACTTATGTTAGCGACACTAGCATAGCTATGTGGGCTTAAGTCATCAGTCAGGAATATGAAAAGTGTACTATAAAGTAGCTAGTAACAAACGTGTCTGCATCATTTAATTTACTGCGCCATAAGCTTAACCTACTGAAATATTGTGGCCAGTAGCTGTCACCAAAAACAATTACCACTCCACTTCAACTTAAATACAGCATAAGTCAATTCTAGACCGCTAATAATACATAGTTTAGTGTTGTTCATACCTACCATTGTTCTCTGTTTGACTCATTTTGCTTGATCAGGACTTTTCTAACATTCTAAAATAACAAAAGTATGTATGATTTGTCAATGATGAACCTATTTCTATGAAATGATCTCAAAGCCAAACACATGGGACTTTACCTTTCACGGGCTGTGAATTTCTTGCATATTCCAGGAGTTATTACTGTTGGAGGATTTTAATTCTTAGAAAAAAATCCTCGTAGGCAGCAGGTTCTGGTCCAGAACGGAATAGTGATGACTGACACTTTTCTTGGGGCTGAAGCTCATTGAGCTAAGTGCAGGGGAAGATTTTCCTCTCAGCGAGTGAGCCGTGACTGGAGGTCGTTTCCCAGATGGCCGCCTGACTGCACTGGAGTATAGTCAGAGACGTCAGTGTCCTCGGCACTTTGGGCCCGTTGGGCGTGTAGACTCTTTTTTGGCCAGAAAGCGGAGGAAATGTATGGCGAAGGCATGGAGTTGTTAGGCGTTTATGTGACTTCCCACATAAACAGAGGTACATGCGGTCTAACGGTAACACAATTATTATTCCATAGTGACCCTCTGTGGCTGCGAGTAAAGAAGAAAACGTTTTCCACTCACTGGATTAATGCTGTTAATAAGCTGACATGGGACAAGCTAGCAAAGCTACAGGAGTGTGATGGCATCACTTGCTCTCCGATCAGTGACTCACCCTTGACAGATGCTTGGAACAGCAGGAACACAACATCAATGTTTGACTGTAAACGTCACTAAAGTTGGCTTAGTGGGTTTAGAAAGGATGTTTCTCTTTATTTTTCTTAAGCTGTGGTGCCTCCCACAAACTTGGTTTTAAAGTGAACTAGGGTTGTCACGATACCAACCGGTACCGGTACCAAAATTTATTTTGATTCTTTTCGATACTTTTCGGTACTTTTCTAAATAAAAGGGACCACAAAAAAATTTCATTATTGGCTTTATTTTAACACAAAATCTTAGGGTACATTAAACATATGTTTCTTATTGCAATCGAAGAACAATTTTGTCCTTAAATAAAATAGTGAACATACAAGACAACTTGTCTTTTAGTAGTAAGTAAACAAACAAAGACTCCTAATTAGTCTGCTGACGTATGCAGTAACATATTGTGTCATTTCTCATTCTATTATATTGTCAAAATTATGAGGGACAAGCTGTAAAAATTAATGATTAATCTACTTGTTCATTTACTGTTAATATCTGCTTAATTTCTCTTTTAACATGTTCTATCTACAGCTCTGTTAAAATGTAATAATCACTTATTATTCTGTTGTTTGGATGCTTTACATTAGTTTTGGATGATACCACAAATTTAGGTATCGATTTGATACCAAGTAGTTACAGGATCATACATTGGTCATATTGAAAGTCCTCATGTGTCCAGGGACATATTTCCTGAGTTTATAAATACAATATGAGTTAAAAAAAAAAAAAAAAAAAGAAAAAAGTGTGACGATAAAAAATATCTATGTAATTTTAGTAGTATCGACTAGATACACTATTGTACTTGGTATCATTACAGTGGATGTTAGGTGTAAATTCACGCATGGCATTTGTTTATATTCAGGAGTGCTAGCTTGCTGTTAGCTATTGTATCCTCCTACAGTGTGTAGTGAAAATGGAGGCGAGGATTAGTGATTTAGAAGTAGCTAAAACACTGCCGACTGCAGATTGATGTTCGCCGCTAACTGGCTTAGCACATCTTAAAGCACCTCTTCCTGAGGGCGTTTCAGTGTAATAACTTCACCTTTATCGTTAGTTTTTAGGCCAAAATGCGTCCGTTTTCCCTTTTCTGTCTACACACTGCGTCTGCTTGTAAGTACTCTGTGATTGGGCGCTGCCGAACATGCTCCTCTGCTCGCAAACCCAGCAATGTCACGACGTGACAAACTTACTTACTTACTTTTCAAACAGAGTATAGTACTGTTTTTGATTTATTAGTACCGCGATACTATACCAGTACCGGTATACCGTACAACCCTAAAGTGAACAGAAGCCTGCATGGAGAATGTGTATGTGCAAACTACGTCCGCTCACACCTCCCTCTCCAAACCCACCTGCGTTGTTTGCCACGCACTTATCAGAAATTGTAACATTGCCTCGACCACAATGGCTGGGATTGGTCAGACATGATTTCCTGTGTGTGTACAACTTGTTCAGAGGGCGTACGCAAACGTCTTCTGCTCTGATTTCGAATAGTCATTCGCAATCAGCATGGCTGTTCTGACGCATCGGTTAGTTCCAGCTCTGATAACATATGGCGCCAGAACACTTCCAGCACGATATGGTAACCCCCAAAAATATTGACATTGTAGAAAAAGTTGTATTGGCACCGAAACAAGTTTTGGCAACAAATAAATACAATTATTGAAAAAATACAAAATTTTTGGTTGATGTTTTCGATGCCAATATTCACATTGTTGTAGACGTTTATTGTTGTGTGTTTCAAAGGTTTTTATGATTGCTTCTCTTTTTTACGATTTTGTTTCTTTTTTTTCGGTTTCGCTTCTTTTTTTTACAGTATCAAAATAATGGCCTTTTTTTAGCGTGAGGGGCTTATAACCAATGCCGATGCCAATTAAGGTTCTTCAATATTCTTTTAGTATCTTAAAGGGGAACTGCACTTTTTTTGGAATTGTGTCTATCATTCATTCTAATGTAAAAGAAGAACTCATGTTTTTCTTTTTTTTTTAAATGCATTCTAACTCGTAAATAAATGTCAGCAAAAGTCAGCTAAAATGGAGCCAAAGAGAATTGCTTTATTCCGCCTATAAAGCGCTCTAAAAAAATTCAAAAGCCTCCATCACTGTAAATATATATCTAATATAGTAACAATCACATTCATAATAACATGTAATATTTATGTATTTTGCTCATTTTAAGCATTCAACAGTGTATTAATCTCACAGACGCATCACAACGTTGGCTTTTCCCATTCACAACAAACCTAAGCATCATGTAGCAGTGTTGCTACGTGCTAAATAAGAAATACAAACTACTAACATAATAAAACAATCACTTACTATACAATCTGCTCTCACTGGGGAGGCCGACTGATGGGATGTTCATATCTTTCCGTTTAGATGACGAATTAATCATAACACTCACAAAGGGTTAAAAAAAGTGCCCCAAACGAGCATCTTTTCGTGTCTTGCCATCTCCGAGTATAAATTGAACGTCAAAGTTGACCAACTTCTCGGTTTATGTCAACAACCTTTTACTCTCCAGGTGAAAGGCATGATTTATAATCTAAAATTACCTTTCACAAACTTTGAGGCAAAGCAGCAGCTCACCAATGTCAATATAGTAGCATAGGCTAGTTAGCTAACTGTGATCACGCCGCCGCTATAAAGAGTTTGTTTGCATTAGCGCTCATAATAACAATATCGCTAATATGTAGTTAATATTCAGGTCACGGGATGTGAATGGAGTATTGTTGGCAGTTTTTGGATGTTTTTAAGAGGTTTTTATGAGTGCAATGGTGTACTCCCATTAGCTGCTTTGTTAGCCACTTTGTACTTAACAACTTCCAATGCATAAAAAAGAAAAATATGTGTTCTCGTCTTACATAGGGACTGTGAATGAGAGGCAGAATAAAAAAAAGGGTAGTTTCCCTTTAAGTATTACGATTAAAGGCCTACTGAAATGAAATTTTCTTATTTAAACGGGGATAGCAGATCCATTCTATGTGTCATACTTGATCATTTCGCGATATTGCCATATTTTTGCTGAAAGGATTTAGTAGAGAACATCGACGATAAAGTTTGCAACTTTTGGTCGCTGATAAAAAAGCCTTGCCTGTACCGGAAGTAGCGTGACGTCACAGGTTGAAAGGCTCCTCACATTTGCACATTGTTTTCACCAGCAGCGAGAGCGATTCGGACCGAGAAAGCGACCATTACCCCATTAATTTGAGCGAGGATGAAAGAGTCCTGGATGAGGCAAGTGAGAGTGAAGGATTAGAGTGCAGTGCAGGACGTATCTTTTTTCGCTCTGACCGTAACTTAGGTACAAGGGCTCATTGGATTCCACACTTTCTCCTTTTTTTATTGTGGATCACGGATTTGTATTTTAAACCACCTTGGATACTATATCCTCTTGAAAATGACAGTAGAGAACGCAAAATGGACATTCACAGTGACTTTTATCTCCACGACAATACATCGGCAAAGCACGTTAGCTACGGAGCAAACGTGATAGCATCGGGCTTAACTGCAGATAGAAACAGAAGAAATAAGCCCCTGACTGGAAGGATAGACAGAAGATCAACAATACTACCAAACCCTGGACCTGTAACCACACGGTTAATGCTGTCCAGCCTGGCGAACGACGCCATTGAAGCTAACTTAGCTACAGGACCTCGACAGAGCTATGCTAAAAACATTAGCTCTCCACCTACGCCAGCCCTCATCTGCTCATCAACACCCGTGCTCACCTGCGTTCCAGCGATCGACGGCGCGACGAAGGACTTCACCACGATGATCGGTGCGGTCGGCGGCCCAGAGACGGAGGAAGTCAACCCAGACAGGTGAGGACAGCGGCGCGGAGGCGGACGGCGTTGTAGCTTTGGACGACACCCCGGCCGCCATCAGAGTCGGCAAGAAACATATATTTCCCCAAAGTTACGTACGTGACATGCACATATCGCCACACACGTACAGGCAAGCGATCAAATGTTTGGAAGCCAAAGCTATACTCACGGTAGCGCGTCTGCTATCCAAGTCAAAGTCCTCCTGGTTGTGTTGCTGTAGCCAGCCGCTAATACACCGATCCCACCTACAGCTTTCTTCTTTGCAGTCTCCATTGTTAATTGAACAAATTGCAAAAGATTCACCAACACAGATGTCCAGAATACTGTGGAATTATGTGGTGAAACCAGACAACTTAAGCTGGCCACTGTGCTATTCCAAAATGTCTGCTTCAACCCGTGACGTCACGCGCAAACGTCATCATACCGAGAAGTTTTCAGCCGGATATTTCCCGGGAAATTTAAAATTGCACTTTATAAGTTAACCTAGCCGTATTGGCATGTGTTGCAATGTTAAGATTTCATCATTGATATATAAACTATCAGACTGCGTGGTCGGTAGTAGTGAGTTTCAGTAGGCCTTTAAGTATCAAGAATAAATATGTTTCACACTGAGTAAGAGCAAGTCAAGAGTAGGCATTCTACTAGGTAAGCTAACTGCTAAGATCGCTTGAAACGACACAATAAATAAGTGCTTAGCGAATAATAATGTAAGCATACTTTTGGGACTAATTCCCTGCACACAGGAGGACTTTGAGGGCAAAATCCAAAGGATAGTTTTTCTTTAGTTTAGTTATTGTGTACTATTGACCTTGTTTTGATTAAACAGTTGCATGTCATAAAAGAGAAAACGTTTAAATATTGTGTTCATATTGTTAAAGTGTCAATAGCACTCACCTTAGACCAGGGGTCTGCAACCTTTACCACTCAAAGAGCCATTTTGACCCGTTTTACAAATTAAAGAAAACAATGGGAGCCACAAAACTCTTTTGAAATTTAAGATGAAATAACACTGCATACAAAGTTTTTTTTTTGCTTTGTGCTATGTATAAACCAGGGGTCTCAGACACGTGGCCCGCACCTTAATATGAACATGTAATGTTAGTGCGGCCCGCAAGTTTTACATGAATGGCGCTTGACAGCATCACACTTGCCAACCCTCCCAATTTTTCCGGGAGACTCCCGAATTTCAGAGCATCTATTCTCTTGAATGTCTGCTGATTTTCACCCAAACAACGATAATAAGGGCGTGCCGTGATGGCACAGCATTTAACGCCCTCCACAACCTGTACAAACAGCGTGCCGGCCCAGCCACACGTTGTATGAGGCTTCTGCTTGCACACGTAAGTGACAGCAAGGCATACTTGGTCAACAGCCACACAGGTTACACTGACGGTGGACGTATAAAACAACTTTAACACTGTTACAAATATGCGCCACACTGTGAACCCACACCAAACAAGAATGATGTTGAGTATTAAACTCTGCGACTGTTTTTTTCGGATATTGACCACGTTGGGGTTCCGGTCAGAGAACACACAGTCATCATTTGGACTCCTCCAACTTTAATGGTGCATATTGGTGTAGGTTCATTTAGTTAGTTAGTTAGTATCTGTAAACCACAAGCAAACACCCATCAACATTTATGTCATTTAACTAAACAACAATATATATATATATGCCTATATATATGCTCAAAGTAAAATACTAGAGACATAATATATTGCATTTCCACAATGGCATATGAGCTAGCCACATTAGCAGCAGCAATGCTATCCTTAACAGGGAGATGTTAGCTCGTAGCATTCTGACAACACAGCATCAATAATATTATTAAAACACCCCTAAATGTTACACAAACACAGTGATGTCTATTAATAAACGAAATTAGTCTTATATAATAATCAACATACTCACATCGTCAAAGACTAGAGCACCGATTAAACGTAGCAGAGAAAACAAGTCAGCACACATTAACACACGTCAAAAGGGAAGCAGAAGTGACCCCTACAGGAAGGAAGCGGAAGTGACACTGTCATGAAATGCTTCAAAATAAAGTATCTGAAACGTAGATAACATGGGGAATTCTTAACAAATGACAAACACATTTCGGGAGAACATCTGCACCGTAACACAACATAAACACAACAGAACAAATACCCAGAATCCTATGCAGCCCTAACTCTTCCGGGCTACATTATACACCCCATTATACATATATGTGGCTGAGCTGGCACGCTGTTTGTACAAGTTGTAGAGGGCGTTAAATGCTGTGCCATCCCGGCATGCCCTTATTATTATTGTTAGGGTGAAAATCGGAGAATATCTGGGAGAGGCACTGAAATCTGGAAGTCTCTCGGGAGTGTCGGCAAGTATGCAGCTGAGCCGCATCAGAGTGGTCAAAGAGCCGCATGCGGCTCCGGAGCCGTGGGTTGCCGACCCCTGCCTTAGACAAATGGAGAAATGTAAAGTTAATACATGTGATCGGTATCGGCCAATTCTCCTCATGGATGATTGGCATCGGAATTGGCAGCATAAAACCCTATTCGGAACATTCCTACTACAAAACCCAAAACCAGTGAAGTTGGCACGTTGTGTAAATCGTAAATAAAACAGAATACAATGATTAGCAAATCCTTTTCAACCTATATTCAATTGAATAGACTGCAACGACAAGATACTTACCATTCGAACTGGAAACCTTTGTTATTTTTTGCAAATATTAGCTCATTTGTAATTTTATGCCTGCAACATGTTTCAAAAAAGCTGGCACAAGTGGCAAAAACGACTGAGAAAGTTGAGGAATGCTCATCAAACACTTATTTGGAACATCCCACAGGTGAACAGGCTAATTGGGAACAGGTGGGTGCCATGATTGGGTATAAAAGCATCTTCAATTAAATGCTCAGTCATTCACGAACAAGGGTCACCACTTTGTGAACAAATGCGTTAGCCAATTGTCGAAAAGTTTAAGAACAACATTTCTCAACAAGCTATTGCAAGGAATTTAGGGGTTTCATCATCTAAGGTCTGTAATATCATCAAAAGGTTCAGAGAATCTGTAAAAAAATCACTGAACGTAAGTGGCAAGTCTGAAAACCAACATTGAATGCCTGTGACCTTCGATCCCTCAGGTGGTGTTGCATTAGTAATAATAATTATAATAATAATAATACCTGGGATTTATATAGCGCTTTTCTAAGTACCCAAAGTCGCTTTACATGTAGAACCCATCATTCATTCACACCTGGTGGTGGTAAGCTACTTTCATAGTCACAGCTGCCCTGGGGTAGACTGACGGAAGGGTGGCTGCAATTTGCGCAAACGGCCCCTCCGACCACCACCTATCATTCATCATTCAATTCACCGGTGTGAGGGGCACCGGGGGCAAAGGGTGAAGTGTCCCGCCCAAGGACACAACGGCAGCGATTTTTGGATGGTAAGAGTCGATGAGTGAACCTGCAACCCTCAGGTTTCTGGCACGGTTGCTCTACACACTACGCCATGCCGCCCCTAGTTAGTGTGTAAAGGATATCAGCATGTGGGCTCAGGAACACTTCAGAAAACCACTGTCAGTAACTACAGTTTGTCGCTACATCTGTAAGTACAAGTTAAAACTCTACTATGCAAAGCGAAAGTCATTTATCAACAACACCCAGAAACGCCGCCGACTTCGCTGGGCCCAAATTGACGAGCTGACGAGTCCATATTTCAAATTGTTTTTGGAAACTGTGGATGCTGTGTCCTCCGGACCAAAGAGGAAAACAACCAGCCGGACTGTTATAGGCGCAAAGTTCAAAAGCAAGCATCTGTGATAATATGGAGGTGTATTAATGCCCAAGGCATGGGTTACTTACACATCTGTGAAGGCACCATTAATGCTGAAAAGTACATACAGGTTTTGGAGCAACATATGTTGCCATCCAAGCAACGTCTTTTTCATAGACGCCCCTGCTTATTTCAGTGTGGCTTTGTAGTAAAATATTGCGTGTACTAGACGGGCCTGCTTGCAGTCCAGACCTATCTCCCATTGAAAATGTGTGTAGCATTATGAAGCCTAAAATAACACAACGGAGACCCCAGACTGCTGTACATCAAGCAAGAATAGGAAATAATTCCATCGGAAAAGTTTCTAAAATTGGTCTCCTCAGTTCCCAAACGTTTACTGAGTGTTGTTAAAAAGAAAGGCCATGTAACGCAGTGGTAAAAATGCCCGTGCCAACTTTTTTGCAATGTGTTGCTGCCATTAAATTCTAAGTTAATGATTATATGCAAAAGAAAATTACGTTTTCCAGTTCGAACATTAAGTATCTTGTCTTTGCAGTCTATTCAATTGAATATAAGTTGAAAAGGATTTGCAAATCATTGTATTCTGTTTTTATTTACGAATTACCACACTTGCCAACCCTCCCAAATTTTCCGGGAGACTCCTGAATTTCAGTGCCTCTCCCGAAAATCTCCCGGGACAACCATTCTCCCGAATTTCTCTCGATTTCCAGCCAGACTTAAGGCAAACCCCCTCCAGGTCCGTGCGGACCTGAGTGAGGACAGCCTGTGGTCACGTCCGCTTGGCCAACCAAAAAGTAACCACAGAACACTATACCGTATAGTGCTCTGTGGTTACTTTTTGGTTGGCCAACGGTTTACGTTGTATCGCGCACCCTGACCGCAAGTGTGGTAGTCGGTTCTGAAGTATGAAGTAAAGAGACGTAACTTCATCACCTCGCCTGGTTATTGACTCCAACCCAGAATATTACACTGCCCATACCTACGCTCCTTCAAAGGCTGTGCTACTGGCTGCAAAGCATTGCACTTTCAAATACAACGATGAGTAGAGAGGAGTGTTATGTGTGTATATGTGTAAATAAATGAACACTGAAATTCAAGTATTTATTTTATTTATATGTGTATATATATATATATATATATATATATATATATATATATATATATATATATATATATATATATATATATATATATATATATATATATATATATATATATATATATATATATATATATATGTCTGTGTGGGAAAAAATCATAAGACTACTTCATCTCTACAGGCCTGTTTCATGAGGGGTTCCCTCAATCATCAGGAGATTTTAATAGAGGCATTCACATACCATGGTTTATATAGGGCACAGAACGGGTAGGTACAGGCAGGCGTAGGGGCGTGGTGATTGGCTCATGTGTTACCTAGGAGGTGTTTCCGTCTGTGACGGCATGCTGATACAATTTCGCTGCGCTTGTTGAGGGATGACAGGTCTGGGTGGTATATAATAAACAGTTTCTCTTTTAAGCATAGGTTGCATCTTTTATTACCACTGTTGTAAGGTGTGCTGAATGCAAGAATTTGCCATGTGATTGAATATTCAACATTATTGTCTTTGAGGTTCCAAATGTGCTTGCTGAGTTCTGTAGTATTCCGCAGGCTTTGGTTCTGAAAGAAGCCTTGTGATTGTTCCATCTGGCTTTGAACTCTCCCTCGGTTAATCCTACATACGTGTCAGATGTGTTAATTTCCTTGCGTGTTACCTTTGATTGGTAAAGGACTGATGTTTGTAAGCACCCCCCGTTGAGAGGGCAATCAGGTTTCTTGCGACAGTTGCAGCCTTTGTTGGTTTTGGAGTCGCTCTGTCTAGGGGCAGACGGCCCCTTTGCAATTTCTTTGTTGTGATTTGAAATAATTTGTCGTATATTGTTCATACAGCTGTAGCTCAATTTAATGCTGTTCTTGTTGAATAATTTTCTTAGGGTGTTGCCTTTGGGGAAGTGTTTGTCGATCAGAGTGAGGAATTTGTGGCCAATATTAGTTGAGCCTTTTTTGCTGTATGGGGGGTTGTACCAGATAATGTTGTTTCGTTTTCTGCTCTTTTTTGGTTGGTTTCCTGGCGTGGGTTCATAGGTGAGGGTGAAGTTGTATCCGCTTTCATCAAGTGCTTTTTGGTACGGGGGGGTTGCTTGGTCGAATTCAGCTTTGCTAGATGACAGCATCGATAGCCTTTTATTAATTCCGGTAGGTATTCTTTTCGTGGTGGCGGGTGGGTGGTTGCTGTCATGGTGCACGTATTGGAGTGTTGTGTTGGATTTCTTTGAATGGTTGGTAGCTGTTATTTCTCAGGTTGAAAGTGACGTCGAGGAAGTTGACGGTTTGCTTGTTGGCTTCAATCGAGATCCGTAGGCCATTCTCTTTGAAGATTTCGCATATGCGCTTCTTGGTATTCTTGCTGCTCCTTGGCGAGGCGCGACACACTGCCAGTCCGTCATCACGGTAAATACCAAGGTTCAGGTTGAGGCTAGCGAGCTGGGAGAGGAGGAAACTCCCAACGAGTTCACACGTTTCTGCTCCGTCAAAACTCCCCATAGTAACGTCAAATGTTGAATTGTTCTTTTTTTGCCATGGTGTACTGTTGCGGATGAGTATGGAGTTCTTTGCGTGGATGATGATGTTTCTTTCGTTGCCTGTGATTGAGTCGTAGTCCGAGGTGAAGTCTAGTGCTTGAGTCAGTAGGTCTTGCGTGATGGAAGGGTAAAATTATTCAATATCGAAGGAGATAAAGTTGTGCTGTTGTTTGTCTTGGATGTTGTTAAACCATTTGATTACTGCTGCTGTATTTCTCCATTGGTTGAGTGGTGTTTTGTCCGTGATTTTTGTGTTGACTCTGTCCAGGATTATTTTGCTGATTTTTCCTATTTCGGATTTAGTTGGGTTTATTAGTCGGCATGATGGGTTATTTGCAAAGTTGGGTTTGTGGTCCTTCAATGTGATGAAGGCTTCCTTGTTGACTGTGGCGTCCACCCTGTCCTCAATATCCAGTTCAGCCGCGATCCGTTTATTTTCCAGGTGGATGTTCTGTAAAGTGTTGGGTTGTGCTTTTTTGTATGATTTGGTGATGCTTCTGTCCAGTAAAGTGTTATCAATCAATCAATCAATCAATGTTTATTTATATAGCCCTAAATCACAAAAGTCTCAAAGGGCTGCACAAGCCACAACGACATCCTCGGCACAGAGCCCACACAAGGGACGTTGATGTGAATGACTATGAGAAACCTTGGAGGGGACCGCATATGTGGGTAACCCCCCTTCTAAGTACAGTCCCTAGTGGATCCACATAACAGTGAGAGTCCAGTCCATAGTGGGGCCAGCAGGAGACCATCTCGAGCGGAGACAGGTCAGTAGCGCAGAGACGTCCCCAACTGATGCACAGGCGAGCGGTCCACCCCGGGTCCCAACTCTGGCCAGCCAGCATCTCATCCATGGTCACCAGAACCGGAATAACCCGACGAGGGGGCAAAGGAGAAAAGAAAACGGCAGACCAACTGGTCTAAAAAAGGGGGGTCTATTTAAAGGCTAGAGTATACAAATGAGTTTTAAGATGGGACTTAAATGCTTCTACTGAGGTAGCATCTCTAACTTTTACCGGATGGGCATTCCAGAGTACTGGAGCCCGAACAGAAAACGCTCTATAGGCCGCAGACTTTTTTTGGGCTCTGGGAATCACTAATAAACCGGAGTTCTTTGAACGCAGATTTCTTGCCGGGACATATGGTACAATACAGTCAGCAAGATAGGCTGGAGCTAGACCGTGTAGTATTTTATACGTAAGTAGTAAAACCTTAAAGTCGCATCTTAAGTGCACAGGAAGCCAGTGCAGGTGAGCCAGTATAGGCGTAATATGATCAAACTTTCTTGTTCTTGTCAAAAGTCTAGCAGCCACATTTTGTACCAACTGTAATCTTTTAATGCTAGACATAGGGAGACCCGAAAATAATACTTTACAGTAATCGAGACGAGACGTAACAAACGCATGAATAATGATCTCAGCGTCGCTAGTGGACAAAATGGAACGAATTTTAGCGATATTGCGGAGATGAAAGAAGGCCGTTTTAGTAACACTCTTAATGTGTGACTCAAACGAGAGAGTTGGGTCGAAAATAATACCCAGATTCTTTACCGAGTCGGCTTGTGTAATTGTTTGGTTGTCAAATGTTAAAGTGGTATTATTAAATAGATGTCGGTGTTGAGCAGGACCGATAATCAGCATTTCCGTTTTCTTAGCGTTGAGTTGCAAAAAGTTAGCGGACATCCATTGTTTAATTTCATTAAGTACGCCTCCAGCTGACTACAATCCGGCGTGTTGGTCAGCTTTAGGGGCATGTAGAGTTGGGTGTCATCAGCATAACAGTGAAAGCTAACACCGTATTTGCGTATGATGTCACCTAGCGGCAGCATGTAAATACTAAAGAGTGCAGGGCCAAGAACCGAACCCTGGGGGACTCCGCACGTTACCTTGACATAGTCCGAGGTCACACTGTTATGGGAGACGCACTGCATTCTGTCAGTAAGATAAGAGTTAAACCATGACAAGGCTAAGTCTGACATACCAATACGTATTTTGATACGCTCTAATAAAATATTATGATCGACGGTATCGAAAGCAGCGCTAAGATCAAGAAGCAGCAACATAGATGACGCATCAGAATCCATCGTTAGCAATAGATAATTTGTCATTTTTGCGAGGGCTGTCTCCGTAGAGTGATCTGCCCTGAAACCGGATTGAAAAGGTCCACAGAGATTGTTAGACGCTAAGTGTTCATTTAGCTGCTGTGCAACAATTTTTTCGAGGATTTTCGAGATAAACGGAAGGTGGGACACCGGCCGGTAGTTTACCATTAGGTCAGGATCGAGGTTAGGTCTTTTGAGTAGAGGATGAATAACCGCTTTTTTGAATGCTAGGGGAACAGTGCCAGAGGAAAGTGATACGTTTATAATATTTAGCACTGATGGACCTAATAATACAAAAAGCTCCTTGATAAGTTTCCCAGGAAATGGGTCAAGTAAACATGTTGTTTGTTTTGTCCCATTTACACATCTTAACAATTCCTCTAATGTTATTTCATCAAAGAGAGAGAAACTATTTTGGAGGGCGGTATCCGTCGTATATACAGTCGTATCTGTGTTAATAGAACCCAGTTGTAGCTGGGATGCATTGTCTTTAATCTCCTTTCTAATGACTTCAATTTTCTTATTAAAGAAATTCATAAACGGCGTGGCGAAGTTGGTAGAGTGGCTGTGCCAGCAATCGGAGTGTTGCTGGTTACTGGGGTTCAATTCCCACCTTCTACCTTCCTAGTCACGTCCGTTGTGTCCTTGGGCAAGACACTTCACCCTTTGCCTCTGATGGCTGCTGGTTAGCGCCTTGCATGGCAGCTCCCGCCATCAGTGTGTGAATGTGTGTGTGAATGGGTAAATGTGGAAATACTGTCAAAGCGCTTTGAGTACCTTGAAGGTAGAAAAGCGCTATACAAGTATAACCCATTTATCATTTATTTATTTATATAAAGTCATCTGCCGAGTGGGTGGAGCTACTGGGAGGAGTCCCTTGTTGGGTTAGCGATGCTACTGTACTGAACAAAAATTTAGGATCATTTTTGTTGAGGTGGATGAGATTAGAGTAATATTTAGCTTTAGCTAAGGTAAGCATGCGTTTATAAGTTATTAAACTATCACTCCATGCTTGATGGAAAACCTCAAGTTTAGTCGCGCGCCATTTACGTTCCAGCTTTCTACATGATCATTTATGGGCTTTAGTTTCTTCTGTAAACCATGGGGTACGCCTTTTAGGGGCCCTTTTTAGCTTTAGCGGTGCTACACTATCAATGGGGTCGCGCAGGGCGTCGTTAAAGTTGTTAATGAGGTTATCAATAGAGCCAACATAATTTGGGAATGGTGCCATTACCGAAGGCAGTAGGCCAGCAAGAGTCGTCGTTGTGGCAGCATTAATGTTGCGGCTGCTATAGTAGTTATTATTATTATTAGTTTGTTGACAATGAGTCAGAACTTCGAATTTTATAAGGTAATGATCGGACATTACTTTAGTATACAGGAGTATCGTAACTTTGGAGGTGGTGACACCCCTGACAAGCACTAGATCTATCGTATTACCGTTGCGATGCGTGGGTTCATGTATTATTTGTGTAAGACCACAGCTATCAATTATAGTCTGGAGCGCCACGCACGGAGGGTCCGATGGGGTATACATATAGATATTAAAGTCCCCCATTATGATTATATTGTCGGCGTGCGTCACTAGATCAGCAACAAACTCTGAGAATTCACTGATAAAGTCCGAATAGGGCCCAGGGGGGCGGTAGATAACAGCCAGGTGGAGAGGCGGTGGTGTGACAAACCTCATAGTGAGCACCTCAAACGAGTTATATTTATTATTTAGGTTAGGTGTAAGATTAAAGTTTTCATTGTATATTAGTGCGACACCCTCTCCCCTTTTAAGAGGACGGGCAACATGTGCATTCGCATAGTTAGGAGGAGATGCCTCATTTAGCGCAAAAAAATCGTCTGGTTTGAGCCGGGTCTCGGCGAGACCAACGACATCAAGTTTGTTGTCTCTAATGACCTCATTAACCAATAGCGTTTTGGAAGATAATGATCTTATGTTTAAAAAGCCCATATTATAGGTAGTGGGCTGTTTTGAGGATTGTTTGTTAAAATTATCCGAAGTAGCAATATTAATAATGTTGCGTTTATTATGCGTAGTGCACTTTAAATAGTTTCGACCATATCTAGGAATTGATACGACGGGAATTTTCAGATTGTTTGCTTGGTGCTGCGATAAACTGAACGCATCATAGTTAGCCACCTCAGTAGAATGCATGTCTACCTCTGACACAGTCACAACAGAAAAAACATTATGTGAGTTGTTTTATTCTAAGAGAATTGCTATGTGTGCAGGGATTATCCAGCCTGGCGCCGGCTAGTTCTAGTTTAAATGACTTCTTACCCGGACACTCGACGCTTCTCTGAGGATTAGCCTTTCGCTTTGTTGTTAGCCCCACTCGGCATCCCTGCTTCTGCTTCCGCTCACACCGCTTACGTCTCCTCCATTGACGGTCACCGCTAGTACTTGACTCCGCTGCTACAAAGGCCGCTCGATGTAGCCCGCGAAGTATTCCCATGCTAGCGAGGAGGTCCACCGTACATGCATCTTTCAGTCTATAACGACCCGATCTATCCACATCCAGAATTGTCTGTCGGTCGTATGTGATCACAGAGTGTCCACGCTTTGAGCCAGCCATGAAATTGACAGAATTGACGGGTATTTTTGCCAAATCGCTCTACACTCCCAAGAGCATCTGCAAGCCGCTGCCATCAGGGCCCCGCCATCTTGCCATCTTGTTATGTTCTGGTATGTCCATTCTGTAGAAGTTTGTGGTTTTATCGGCGGCTATGATGAGGTTGCTTACTTTCTTGATGCGCTCCGTGTCATTTTTCAGCTTGGTGAGGAGTGGGTTGCGGACTGGCTTGAATTTGACTGATTGTATCATTTTGAGCATGTCGTTCTCAAATCCTTTAATTCCTCAACTGTGGGTGGGTTCTTGGTAGATTTGAATCCGTAAGTTTTCGTTTGTGTTCCTTTTGTTTCAGGGTGGAGGAAAAAGTGTACTTTCCACCGCATCCTAGTAGTAGTAGTCTAGTGATTTTTTTCCCACACATACATATATTGCGCTCAACCACGGTATCGAGCACTATTTTTTGGATAATCTAATTAAGACATATTTATATATATATATATATATATATATATATATATATATATATATATATATATATATATATATATATATATATATATATATATATATATATATATATATATATATATATACTGTATATATATATAATAAAATACATAAATATATATATATATATATATATATATATATATATATATATATATATATATATATATATATATATATATATATATATATATATATATATATATATATATATATATATATATATACCTAGAATTCACTGAAAGTCAAGTATTTATTTTATTTATATATATATATATGTATATACCTAGAATTCACTGAAAGTCAAGTATTTATTTTGTTATATATATATATATATATATATATATATATATATATATATATATATATATATATATATATATATATATATATATATATATATATATATATATATATATATATAAAAGAAATATACTCCTCCCCCCTTAACCCCACCCACCCCGACCCCGCCCACCTCAATCCCCCCAACGTGCCAACTTCACTGGTTTTGGGTTTTGTATTTTCCCAAGGTCTTACATGGGTTTTTTTTCGGAATATGGTACTTTTTCAGTTTTTCCTTTTAAGAAGACTTCTTCTACAAAATGACAACCATGCTTTCATTTTTAAGCAATCAGCAGCAGCGTGCTGGTAGACTAATGGAGCTGGCCGCTGAACACCATTAGCATTATTGATTTGCAAGCAGGCTTTTGATGACGTCCTGATCAGTGTGAAGAAACACATGAATGGAAACTCACATTGGGATAAACGGCTGCGCCTGCACGTCAATACAACACACACACACATACACACATACACGCACACACACCTGCAAACACACGCACACACATATGCACAGTTTTTGTTACATTATATTGTTTGCTTGGAGGGTCTATTTATGAGAGCAATCTGTTTATCTGTCTATTGAATCTACAGTAATAAAATGTTCCCATGATTTTTAGTATGATAAATTCAAAAATGGGATTAAAAATAATCACTCTTTCTACAATGCACTAAAACCTATGTGTCAAAGTCAAGGCCCACGGGCCAGATCCGGCCCATGAATGAATTATCTATGGCCCCCGGGATGATATTTGATTAGCAGGCCACAGCCGCCTGCTGCTGTTTTGTACGCACCAATACTCCATCAGTGTTGGCGCTAGGAATTTTCAAAATGGGGTCCCAGGGACCCCATCAAGTCATAAAAATGGGGTCCCACAGTAAATTTTTGGGGTCCCACTTTTTTGTAAGCATTTTGAAAACAAATGATAAATGTATGCATTATCCTGTTATATCTCACATTCTATATTGTGTTTTGGAAAAAGGTTCTCATAAATGTCACTTAATTCATTTAAAAAAAAAAATACATAAGAAAACAAATGTTTATGCATATGTAAATATATTCAGTTATAAACATTCATTCACTTTCTTTTTACTTCATGGATCTAAACTTTACCGCTGCCGGTATTTTTTTCTATATTTTTATTGTAATATTTTCAGAATGTGTTTGTTCTATTTTTGGCCAAAGTAAGACAAAGAAAACAATCTGAAGTTGTCTTTAGTTTTTAGTTTTAATGCCATGATTTTAATAGTGCGGCCCGCGTGTGCACAGATTTTCCTCCATGTGGCCCCTGAGCTAAAATGAGTTTGACACCCATTAGAATGGTGGATTTTTTACTAATAATGACATTTTGACAAGGATTTGACCATGTTAAAATGTATTAATACACACTTTTAATACTTAGGAATTTGACATTTTAACCCCCAGAAAAAAAATACTACATTACACAACTTTTTATTTTACTTTAGTAACATTTTAGTAATATTAATCTAGCATATCCATCATTATATTATACATAAATAGATAAATAAGGATTTTGATACAGTATATAAAGTACAATTTGGTTCATACATTTTTTTTAATGCATTTATTTTTATTAAATATAGAATACAATAACAAATAAATAAATACATTATTTATTTGACTCCGCTGCTACAAAGGCCGCTCGATGTAGCCCGCGAAGTATTCCCATGCTAGCGAGGAGGTCCACCGTACATGCATCTTTCAGTCTATAACGACCCGATCTATCCACATCCAGAATTGTCTGTCGGTCGTATGTGATCACAGAGTGTCCACGCTTTGAGCCAGCCATGAAATTGACAGAATTGACGGGTATTTTTGCCAAATCGCTCTGCACTCCCAAGAGCATCTGCAAGCCGCTGCCATCAGGGCGCCGCCATCTTGCCATCTTGTTATGTTCTGGTATGTCCATTCTGTAGAAGTTTGTGGTTTTATCGGCGACTATGATGAGGTACAGTAACATTACTATTTATGTGTGTGGTTTTAATTTAGTGATAAATTAACATTAGTACATAATAAAATATATTTTGATATTTTCTTAAATGTCATTTTGTGCATTACTGAATGTATTATACAATCTTTCATTTGAATTATATTATATTTTATTATGTATATATTAATACAACACTTATTATAATGCAATACATTGTTATTCATTAAACTATTTATTTACGACAGACACAACAAACCAAAAATATAAATTGCATCTCCATTACATTATTGGAATTCCTAAAAATACAAAAAACATTTTGTGTGTCCGAAAAGAAGCAGAAAGAAGCAAAGCTCATAGTATAATGTCTTGCCCCAACACTCAGCATTTCATCAAATGTTATTTGTATCACTGCATTACACCTTTAAGATATGTTGTTTATTTTTTATATTAATTAAAATATATTACTTTGTAACATTACGATTATTTAAAATAACTAGACATATTCAATAACATATAATAATATGTATAGACAACTATGTATGATATTGTTATAGTATTGTGTTTAATATTTTGTATTTGATAAAAAATTATTGTTTTACTGTCTTTTTGAGAGCCATGTGGCTTGTTCCCAAATATGTAACTTGTATTTTCTGCATCGTCGCCATAGAGACAGAGGTGATATTCAACAATACATTAGTCTTTGGAGTGAGCCAGCTGGGCAACGTGTTGAAAGTGTCCAGAGAGCGCGCTGAAAAATGGCAGAATATGTCAACCCAACAGACGGCATTTTGGTTTAGAATATTTGCATTACGTCCAGGAATATGTTACCAAAGCTCTTTATAAGTATATTTTAGAAGCTTTTGGCGACATTTTAATTAATAGAATTAGAGGATATAAAAATGTGTTCAACCCAGCAGACGCAATTTTGGTTTAGAATGGTTTAGGTACGTCACATGATATGTCACGGCTGCCCTTTCAAATTATATTATAGAAGCTTTTGATGAGTCAATGTTAATATTAAATAAGAAACTATACAAATTGATTACCGCATTTTCCGGACCATAAGGCGCACTGCCGATGAATGGTCTATTTTCGATCTTTCAGCATTAATGGCGCCTTCACAGATGTGTAAGTTACCCATGTCTTGGGCACTAATACACCCCCATACCATCACAGATGCTGGCTTTTCAACTTTGCGCCTATAACAATCCGGATGGTTCTTTTCCTCTTTGGCCCGGAGGACACAACGTCCACAGTTTCCAAAAACAATTTGAAATGTGGACTCGTCAGACCACAGAACACTTTTCCACTTTGTATCAGTCCATCTTAGATGAGCTCAGGCCCAGCGAAGCCGACGGCGTTTCTGGGTGTTGTTGATAAACGGTTTTCACCTTGCATAGGAGAGTTTTAACTTGCACTTACAGATGTAGCGACCAACTGTAGTTACTGACAGTGGGTTTCTGAAGTGTACCTGAGCCCATGTGGTGATATCCTTTACACACTGATGTCTCTTGTTGATGCAGTACAGCCTGAGGGATCGAAGGTCACAGGCTTAGCTGCTTACGTGCAGTGATTTCTCCAGATTTTCTGAACCGTTTTTGATGATATTACGGACCGTAGATGGTGAAATCCCTAAATTCCTTTCAATAGCTGGTTGAGAAAGGTTTTTCTTAAACTGTTCAACAATTTGCTCACACATTTTTTGACAAAGTGGTGACCCTCGCCCCATCCTTGTTTGTGAATGACTGAGCATTTCATGGAATCTACTTTTATACCCAATCATGGCACCCACCTGTTCCCAATTTGCCTGTTCACCTGTGGGATGTTCCAAATAAGTGTTTGATAAGAATTCCTAAACTTTATCAGTATTTATTGCCACCTTTCCCAACTTCTTTGTCACGTGTTGCTGGCATCAAATTCTAAAGTTAATGATTATTTGCAAAACATTTTTTTTTTATCAGTTTGAACATCAAATATGTTGTCTTTGTAGCATATTCAACTGCATATGGGTTGAAAATGATTTGCAAATCATTGTATTCCGTTTATATTTACATCTAACACAATTTCCCAACTCATATGGAAACAAGGTTTGTAATAGAGAGCCAAATACTAGAGTCTGTGAACATTGCTCCAAAGTCAGGATTTTTGTTGACTTAATGTGCATACAAAAGTAAACATTGACAGGTGCAAAGGCAGCAATATATGATAAAACAAGACGGCAGCTAAAGAAGAACTTCCCTATTCATCCCCGAAAAAACCCGCCAGGTGAACAGCTGACTTTTGTCATAATTTTGCCAAGTAAAATTCAGATTATTATTATAATATTGCCAACATTTTTATGTTTTCTTATATAATTGTGACTTTTGTCGAGTAAAATTACGACTATTTTCATAAAATTGCCAAAATGTTAAGCTTTTTTTTGCAAAATTGCAACTGTTATTGAGTAACATTCCAATTTTTATCATAATATTTCACAAATGTTCAATTTTTCTTGTAAAATTTTGACTTGCGTTGAGTAAAATCACAACTTATATTATAATACTGCCAAAAAATTTCTTGTGAAATAGTGACTTTTTTCTTGTGAAATTCCAACTCATTTTTCACAACAAGCTTTTTTATATTTGCATAGTATGTATATATTATTAATGTTGTAAATACAAATCTTTATATATCTAGAAAGGGTGGTCCTAATGAGGTAGGCATTTTTCAGAGGTCTCCACAAGGTATTTAATACAAGTATGGGTGTGTGTGTGTGTGTGTGTGTGTGTGTGTGTGTGTGTGTGTGTGTGTGTGTGTGTGTGTGTGTGTGTGTGTGTGTGTGCTTAGGCGGCTGACATTTTAAAAAGGTGAGGGGTCAAATGCGAGGGGATGAAGACTACTTTTCTGCGTGGCTTCATTCATTATTTAGACGTGGCTGTCAGGGTCGGAGCATCACTCAAGGCAATGTGTGACGACAAGTGGTCTGTGGCGTTGCAAGTTTCCAGAGAGCGCACTGGAAAGCTCTGCCGTTGTTTTCATCAGTCAGGACTCTAAAAAGGTCTGAAAAGGTGACTTTTTAGTCAGGAATGCAAAGCATGGGTGAATAAGCCGATGGGAATCACAGATTGCGTTTGTGGGCCTCTTGTTGTAAAAACACGCTTTAAGGTCCTCGTCATCGATGGTGACAGCGCAACAAAAGCGCCGCTCCTGCATTTTTTTAACAAAAAGAAAAGGCTGTCAGTGAGAAAGTCAAGGTGTCGGTAGGCAGACATTGTGCTTGCCTCCACTCGTACGTCCCACACCTTCCGAACCATCTTCTCGCTTGGCTTGAATTGTCAAAATGGATGACAGAATCAAAGGGGCCCCCATATGTCAGCTGTGCTACTCAAGAACAGTCTGGGCCATCATTTCAAGCACCGGTCTTAAAGCAAACGTCTGACACACGTGCAGGTGAGGGCGTTCCTGCCAGCAGTAATTACCTGAGATGTCCACGGATGAGCAGTCAGAGTCCAGAGGGTCCATTTACAGTGTTTTCCAGTCGCTAGGACACATTTCCCAACACTTAGACTTAGACAGTTCTCCAAACCAACTTTTAGCTCGTCACATCAGTTCATTTCACTTTCAAAATGCACTAAAACTACCAAATCACTTCATACATGTCTCAAATCAACTCATTCTTCCAGAACACTAACAAAGGTTGACAGACAACAAACACACTTTTTCACCCACAAAACAATGACCTAAAAAACACTAACAACGGGTAGCATTTTACAATGTTTTCTTGTGTAAGACAAGGACATCATAGCAACATATACTGTATGTTACTGCAATCAATCAGACATGATACAGAATGCTTCAATATATTTTATGAATTATGTTCTTTTTTTTGCACTGAGTAATTCCAAAATACAAGAATTTGTATACACACCATCCACTGATACAGATACAATAGTTTTGCTAATCTAGGGCAATACACCTAGGAAATAATCTTCTGGAATGCCTGATCCATCCCTGGCAATCTTCTGCTGATATGTCCAGGCATTCAGCATCCATTGCATCCAGGAGGGACATTTGATCATGTGGATGGTGGTCAAATACGATTTAAAATATATTTCATTAAAATATTACTGTAGAATTGTAGCAAATTGCTGTCTTATTCAAGTTTGTGTTATGTTATTGTTTTGAACTTAAGTTGAACAGTTTTGAAAACAGTATGTAAGCATGTGCAAATTGGCCTGAAGTACACAGAGCTTTGGCGGGTGTTGTGTCGAAGTGAGAAAATAATTAATGTAATTTGAAAGATGTAGCCATTGAATGCATTTTGTGCCAAAGCAGTGATAACTGATCCTCAGTTCAGCCCATTTATTCTTCTGTTGTGGTCACTGTGTGAAGAGTTTTGAAAAAGTGACCCAAGTATTGGGAAATGTGTCCTAGCGACTGTAAAAAAAACTGTAACACCTCCAGTTTCTCTCAGCAGACACACTACACAGCCTCAATCAGAGCCAGTGTCCGCTTGCGCTGGCAGCAAACATATCGCCTTGCATGGTTCCATCCTTCAATGGCGGCGACTTTTCACAAGCATGTGATGCCATACAAAACCGTTTTGTCCCAAAATAAGGACATCTGAACTTTGTTATGCACCAAATAATCAGACCAACCAAAGCAAACAACAGGGAAAAAAGCATGCAGACATAACAAATATGGGGAACCCATTAATGTCGAGACTTGACACCCCTCAGACTGGCTTACTGACGTCGACATAAGCGGTTGTGGACGTAATGAAAACCAACCAAACAGTTGCTTGCCAATGTACTTGTACCTTGAGCAGGTTTCACTGTATTATCATTTTGTAATACTTCATGAAAGCTCTTTCAAAGTATATTTTAGAAGCTTTTGGTGAAACCTACCATATTTTTCGGACTTTAAGGCACACTTAAAATCCTTTAATTTTCTCAAAAATCGACAGTGCGCCTTATAACCCGGTTATGCTTACTGACCTCAAACCAATTTTATTTGGTACATGGTGTAATTATAAGGGTGACCAGTAGATGGGAGTCACACATAAGCGATACGTGTAGACTGCAATATGATGGCAGTAAACAACACCAAAACTTTAAATGTTCCATTGAGAATATAGAAGATTACACATGGCGCTCAAAAATCTGTCAAAATGTTTTAGTATGACTTTGAAGCCACACCGCTTGATGGATTATCGGCGCATTAAACATACGAGTATTTTTATGGTGCGTGTTAAAGGACCGCAAAATGGCACCTACTAACAGACATATTACCTGGTGTTTTGTTTCGCAATATTATGCAAAACCAGCTTTTCTTACCTTCTGGTACCTGCTAATGTCTATTTAGGATCTACATAAGTCCTGAAAATTTGTGCGGGTCCGTAATTGTAGTCTGTGCCAACACCGTAGTCATAAGCTTCTTCTGTTTCTCTATCTTCTTGTGTGGCATTCATCTTCCACTGTTGCCATTTCTAATATAAAGTAGCATAAATATCTGTCAGTAGACAGATATTTGCTGTAGTGAGTTCAACCCACGGAACTTTAGTTATTAGAGTTCCGGTCGGATGCTTTTTCAAGGGAAACATTTCCGGCGTTGATTTGCATTATTTAGCCACGGATGAGAAGATGCTGCTCCGTTATTGATTGAAGTAAAGTCTGAATGTCATTAAAACAGTTAGCTGCATCTTTTGACACTTCTTCCACTCCAAAGGTGAGCCACGTAAATAAGACCACCCACAAAACGGCGCATCCTGAAGCGACTGTCAGAAAGCGACTTGAAGATGATCTGTAAAACATAATCTATGCAACATTTTGACCAAAGAACCACCATTACATGTTATGTAGATCACAAGGAAGTGTTTCTATTTAAAAAACCAACATAATAATATGACCCCTTTAATGCGCCTTTTGTATGAAAAAAGACCTGAATAGACCCGCTCCTCGGCAGTGCGCCTTATAATCCTGTGCGCCCTATGATCCGAAAAATACAGTAAATTGTTTAATTAAGCAGCATATTTAAATAGCCAATGTGTTCAACCCAGCAGGCAACATTTTGGTTGGGAAAATTTGACTTACATCACACAGTAGGTCACAAAAGCTCTCAAAAAGTACACTTTAGAACACAGGTGTCAAAGACGTTTTCACTGAGGGCCACATCGCAGTTATGTTTGGCCCCAGAGGGTCGCTTCTAACAGTGAATACTATTATTACACAATTTTTTAATGCATTTTTTTAGTAGATTTAAAAACTAAAATGTAAAAAAAATATGGTAAATTGCAATAATTTCACCTCAAAATGTAGTGTATATTACTGTAAATAGAAAAAACAGTACTGCTGTTTTTATGGTTAAAAAAAGACAGCTCAGTTGCCAGAATTTTACTGTAAAATATACATTTGTTTTTTTACTGTAAATTAAAACAACTACAATTTTAAAGTACATTTTGGCACCTGAGCTGCCAGTTTGTTAGTTTTTTTTTTTTTTACCGCAAATCAACAACTGTAGATTTTTTGGTGTAATACTGTAAATGCCAAAACGACACCACAGTTTCTTACAGTAAAAGAAGTACAGTTTTTTTCATTTAGAGAAAAATGCTGTATAAACCACAATACATTTCACAATTTTACCATGAAATTTATTGTAAATGTTTCATTGCACAATTTGATGGATAACTTGCTTTAAAATCATTATTATTAGTATTGATTTCTATTTAAAAAATGGTTTGAATGTTTGACAATATATTTTTGCATAATTAGACAATATTTAACTTAACATAATTTGCGATTACATGGAGTACATTTTTTTTTTTTTCTCCCAAAATAGAAAGAAATAACACACTTAGTAAGAAAAGTTACAGTACTTTATTGATACATATTATTTCCAGGCTTTCAAAGGCCAAATAAAATGAATTGGCGGGCCAGGTCTGGCCACCGGGCCTTGAGTTTGACATCTGTTCTTTAGAAGCATTGGGGTAAATTTGAGCTGGTGAAAATAGCAGAATAAATAGTCAACGTAACGTGTTCAATCCCACAGACTACATTTTGATTTGGAATATTTGAGGTTTGCCGAGTGATATGCCAGGAACACTCTTTAAAAGTATATTTTGAAGCTTTTGGTGAAATTTATAAAAATAGCAGAATATAAAATAACTTACAAGTAGAACCCAACAGATGGGGGGTATATATTTTCAAGTATTTCTTTATATATATATATATATATATATATATATATATATATATATATATATATATATATATATATATATATATATATATATATATATATATATATACACATACACTACCGTTCAAAAGTTTGGGATCACCCAAACAATTTTGTGGAATAGCCTTCATTTCTAACAACAAGAATAGACTGTCGAGTTTCAGATGAAAGTTCTCTTTTTCTGGCCATTTTGAGCGTTTAATTGACCCCACAAATGTGATGCTCCAGAAACTCAATCTGCTCAAAGGAAGGTCAGTTTTGTAGCTTCTGTAACGAGCAAAACTGTTTTCAGATGTGTGAACATGATTGCACAAGGGTTTTCTAATCATCAATTAGCCTTCTGAGCCAATGAGCAAACACATTGTACCATTAGAACACTGGAGTGATAGTTGCTGGAAATGGGCCTCTATACACCTATGTAGATATTGCACCAAAAACCAGACATTTGCAGCTAGAATAGTCATTTACCACATTAGCAATGTATAGAGTGTATTTCTTTAAAGTTAAGACTAGTTTAAAGTTATCTTCATTGAAAAGTACAGTGCTTTTCCTTCAAAAATAAGGACAGTTCAATGTGACCCCAAACTTTTGAACGGTAGTGTACATATATAAATAACCCGTTCATGAATGAGTATATCCGTTCGGCCACCGTGTTCAATGGAGAAGTTTGATCTACAAGATTTGCAGGCAGCATACCCCTTCCCCTTCGAGCTGTCCTGGATGAACTGAAATTATTTTTTCCAATCATTTTGGAACTTGCAAGTGTACTTCTTCTTCTTACTCGTCGTCGCCATGTCTCTTCTTCGTTCTTCTGCTTCGTCTCTGTTATGTTTTTGGACATTACTACTTGCCGTAGTTTTGAAGCAATGCATGATGGGAATCCGGATGTTGTGTGTCAGTGTATTAACGTGCCGGCTGGAAGAAACACACGCTGAGAAATAGCACCGTGCCTGCCTACTTTATGGGTTATATAGACTGACCATACGTCCTCTTTTCCCCGGACTCTTTTGCGGGGCTGTCCGGGCGGAGTTTCTTAAATGCCTCAAATATCCGGCATTTTGAGTTAGGGTTGCATGCATTTTCAATGTAAGTTCAGGGTTAAGAAGGGGTTAAAAACAAAACAAATTGTGAAGGTGTGCGCACGCAGCAGCATTCGTGAGGGAGGGGCAGAGACAGAGAGAGTGAGAGAGCGAGGGAGTGGAGAGACAGACAAGACACCCGGTTTGCTTGTTTTTTTTTTAATTGTATCGATTATCGCTTTCCGCCAGTGTTTTGTTTTGTTTATATTTGCCGGGTCAAATTTCCGTCCCCGTTTATTGCGTTTTTATTTTGATTCGCCAAAAGTTTCATCAATGACAAATACTGCCTCAGTTTGCACTCGGACAAGTTTACCACGAGGGGCTGTCAAAATAAAGACTTCTTGGTAAACACTAAGGTGAGTGTAAAGTCAACATTTTAAACTCCAGTAAATGAGTTATTTTAGTCTTTGTGAGTCTGTGGAAACTTCACTTTTATCTCCCGCTGGATCCACATCGTTCGAGGATGGAGACAGGTTAGCTGTTAGCTTCAAGCTAACCAGCACCCGAGCAGACTCCTCCACCTCAAAAACATACATTGCAGGTCAAAAAACGGGGCAATTGTTTGCCTTTTGAATTTTTAATGTGAGAGGAGTGTTCAAAAGGAGTCTCTTGGAGAAGTGGCTGACAAGTTAGCATCGCTGACGTCATCGCCATCATTGTTTACTGAAGCAGAGATGGTGACTGTGCGTTATGATAAACGCGCATGCGTCACCAGGCTCTGCTTTTTATCAATAGATTTATCAGATTTAATTTTTTATTATCTATAGCAGGGGTGTCAAAAGTGTGCCCCGGACACCATTTGCGGCCCACAGCTAATGTTTTAAAGGCCCACGGCACATTCTAAAAATACTATTAAAATAAACAAAAACATAACAAAAGTGAAATAAAAAAGCTTAAAGGTGAAATTTAATTTAGAAAAAGTTGCAATGTTGACTAATAAAACAAAGCTGTTTTTTTTTTCTTTCAAACTGCCATTGCTCAAAACATAATATTGAATCAAAATCAATGTTATTATGAATTATTGACCTATTCAAGGTTCCGATTACTTCACATCAAATATTCCACTTTGAAAAATATTTTTGGTGGAAGATTTTGCTTATTTTGTGTGTTTGCCATTAAAAACATAGTTTTGTTTGACAAAAAAGGGCAGAAAACAAACAAACAAAAAACACAAAAAAAAACCACAACACAAAAAAAAACTAAAACATTTTGAAATGAGGGATAGATTTGAAGTTGATGTAGACTCCAGAGATTTAAGCGTTAAATATAAAATGTATGTATGCCCTGGCACACCATTATCATCATTTCATGACCGAAGCAAAACCCTTTTTTACACTTTTATACTGAAATAAATACACCTACAACTTATTAAATAAAAACATAGAAAAAGCTACCAGCAGCGGTAAAGTTTAGATCCATGAAGGAAAGAAGAAAGTGAATGATTGTTTGCATTTACATATGTATACAAATTTGTTGTTTTTTTTTTTTTTTTTTTTTAATGAATTAAGTAACGTTTATGGCAACCTTTTTCCAAAACACAATATAGAATGTGATATTTAACAGGATAATGCATACGTTTATCATTTGTTTTCAAAACGCTTACAAAAAAGTGGGACCCCAAAAATGTACTGTGGGATCCCATTTTTATGACTTGATGGGGTCCCTGGGACCCCATTTTGAAAATACCTAGCGCCAACACTGCTGTCAACAGAGGAGAAAAAATGCTTTATTTAAATAAATATATTATTTATAAAGCAAGTTCGGGTATCATTGGCAAATTTTCACCTAGTCCCGGCCTTGGCACACATATATGTGTCCTCTTTTTGGGATTTCAGAATATGTTATCTAGGTTATAGATAAACCTATGGATAACAGAGACATATATAATAGTCTCCTTTTCAGGTGAGAGAGGACGCTAAAGGCAGTGCCTTTAAGGCACGCCCCCAATATTGTTGTCCGGGTGGAAATCGGGAGAAATTCGGGAGAATGGTTGCCCCGGGAGATTTTCGGGAGGGGCACTGAAATTCGGGAGTCTCCTGGGAAAATCGGGAGGGTTGTTATGTATGGGTGTGCCAGGCTGCCAATCAGGGACAGGTGAGGGAACCGAGCGTTTAGGGAGACATGCAGGAAATGGAACCAAAGTAAGAGCGCTGACAGGAAATAGACACAAACACAGAGGAAAACCCAAACATAACCAAAACTGTCACTAACAAGCCTGACAAATAAAAAATTACCTAAGTGTTTAACCCCGCTGAAAAAAATTTGGCTTGGGTTATTTGAGTTACAATAAGTTACATGACACAGAGGCTCTTTAAAAGTACATTTAAAAACTCTTGGTGAAATCTAAATTATTAAAAATAACGAAATATAAAAATAGACTATATGTTCAACCTGGCAAACACTTTTTTTTTGGCATGCAAGATGTCATAAAAGCTTTTTAAAACTACATTTTAGAAGCTTTTAGTGAAATGTGAGTTGATACATACAGCAGAATATAGAAATAACCTACACAGTCTTTTTCAAGTGTTTGGAACGGACCAGAGTTGAACCACAAGTGTGAACGCAGCCTGAGGCTGAGGTCATCGTTTGTTTCATTCGTGTGCTCGAGTGGGAGTGAGACAAGCGCTTCCATCTCCCGGGAGTCCCCTGATTGATAAAACAGAAATATTATTTATGCCAACACAGGGAGTCCACCATGAGGAGTTCCCTTTGATACAGCATCCAAATGTCCGCCTACGCTTTGTAATCTCGTAAACATAGCGCAAACAAGACATCCAGACTGAGTGTGGCGAAAAGCAGGAATAAATAACTCTCTGATTAGTGCCCGGGAGCAGGTGAGCGTCCCGAACACTAATCAGAGGCAGGTGAAAATAATCAGCACCCATGGCAACCAAGAACACACAAACCCAGGGGTGCTGAAACAGAACTTAGGTAGTCTATAACTAAACAAAACATGATCCGGGCAATGGATTGTGACCTTAATAGGCTCCAGTTTACCTGCAATAGACAATAAATAGATTAAGTTTATTTTAGAAGTTGTATTTTTTCATACAAAAAAAAACTCATAAGAAATTAATGCAAACAAGAGATATATCCTTTTTTAAAGATATATATTAAAACTTAAATATGTATAAATGTGTAAGTCATTGCCACATTTACGTAAACATTGTATATTAAAAAAAGTTATGTTAAATATTTAAAAAATAAATATATAAACCCATAATTAGGTGTAGCTATTTATTTTTAATTATTTTCAATAGGGTGTTGTGTGTGAAGAAGCGTGTGTCAAATGTAAATTATTGAATGACAAGGCGCCTTATATGACATTTTACCCCAAATGTATTAATGTTTTTATTTTATTTTTTTAATAATCAATCCAACAAAATAATACCCAATTTCCATCCATCCATCTTCTTCCGCTTATCCGAGGTCAGGTCGCGGGGCAGCAGCCTAAGTAAGGAAGCCCAGACTTCCCTCTCCCCAGCCACTTCGTCCAGCCCCTCCCGGGGGATCCCGAGGCGTTCCCAGGCCAGCCGGGAGACATACGTAGTCTTCCCAACGTGTCCTGGGTCTTCCCCGTGGCCTCCTACCGGTCAGACGTGCCCGAAACACCTCCCTAAGGAGGCGTTCGGGTGGCATCCTGACCAGATGCCTGAACCACCTCATCTGGCTCCTCTCGATGTGGAAGAGCAGCGGCTTTAGTTTGAGCTCCTCCCGGATGACAGAGCTTCTCATCCTATCTTTAAGGGAGAGCCCCGCCACCCGGCGGAGGAAACTCATTTTGGCCGCTTGTACCCGTGATCTTGTCCTTTCGGTCGTAACCCAAAGCTCATGACCATAGGTGAGGATGGGAACGTAGATCGACCGGTAGATTGAGAGCTTTGCCTTCCGGCTCAGCTCCTTCTTCACCACAACAGATCGATACAGCGTCCGCATTACTGAAGACGCCACACCGATCCGCCTGTCGACCTCACGATCCACTCTTCCCTCACTCGTGAACAAGACTCCGAGGTACTTGAACTCCTCCGCTTGGGGCATGATCTCCTCCCCAACCCGGAGATGGCACACCACCCTTTTCCGGGCGAGAACCATGGACTCGGACTTGGAGGTGCTGATACTCATCCCAGTCGCTTCACACTCGACTGCGAACCGATCCAGGGAGAGCTGAAGATCTTGTCCAGATGAAGCCATCAGGACCACATCATCTGCAAAAAGCACAGACCTAATCCTGCAGCCACCAAACCAGATACCCTCAACGCCCTGACTGCGCCTAGAAATTATGTCCATAAATGTTCTAAACAGAATTGGTGACAAAGGGCAGCCTTGGCGGAGTCCAACCCTCACTGGAAACGGGTCCGACTTACTGCCGGCAATGCGGACCAAGCTTTGACACTGATTATACAGGGAGCGGACCGCCACAATCAGACAGTCCGTTACCCCATACTCTCTGAGCACACCCCACAGGACTTCCCGGGGTACACGGTCGAATGCCTTCTCCAAGTCCACAAAGCACATGTAGACTGGTTGGGCAAACTCCCATGCACCCTCAAGGACCCTGCCGAGAGTATAGAGCTGGTCCACAGTTCCACGACCAGGACGAAAACCACACAGTTCCTCCTGAATCCGAGGTTCGACTATCCGGCGTAGCTTCCTCTCCAGTACACCTGAATAGACCTTACCGGGAAGGCTGAGGAGTGTGATCCCACGATAGTTGGAACACACCCTCCGGTTCCCCTTCTTAAAGAGAGGAACCACCACCCCGGTCTGCCAATCCAGAGGTACCGCCCCCGATGTCCACGCGATGTTGCAGAGTCTTGTCAACCAAGACAACCCCACAGCATCCAGAGCCTTAAGGAACTCCGGGTGGATCTCATCCACCCCCAGGGCCTTGCCACCGAAGAGCTTTTTAACTACCTCAGCAACCTCAGCCCCAGAAATAGGAGAGCCCACCACAGACTCCCCAGGCACTGCTTCCTCATAGGAAGACGTGTTGGTAGGATTGAGGAGGTCTTCGAAGTATTCTCTCCACCGATCCACAACATCAGCAGTCGAGGTCAGCAGAACACCATCCCCACCATTGACATTGCACTGCTTCCCTTTCCTGAGGTGGCGGATGGTGGTCCAGAGTCGCTTCGAAGCCGTCTGGAAGTCGTTTTCCATGGCTTCCCCGAACTCCTCCCATGTCCGAGTTTTTGCCTCTGTGACTGCTGAAGCCGCACACCGCTTGGCCTGTCGGTACCTGTCTGCTGCCTCTGGAGTCCAATGAGCCAAAAAGAACCCGATAGGACTCTTTCTTCACCGATGGGGAGGGATGCCGTGGTGTAATTGTGTAATAAAAATGTGTTGATTACACACACACACACACTTCAGCTTGACGGCATCCCTCACCGATGGTGTTCACCAGCGGGTTCTGGGATTACTGCCACGACACGCACCAACCACCTTGAGGCCACAGCTCCAATCGGCCGCCTTAACAATAGAGGTACGGAACATCGTCCACTCGAACTCAATGTCTAGCACCTCCCTCGTGACATGTTCAAAGTTCTTCTGGAGGCGGGAATTGAAACTTTCTCTGACAGGAGACTCTGCTAGGCGTTCCCATGCAGACCCTCACAATGCGTTTGGGCCTGCCAGGTCTGTCCGGCATCCTCCCCCACCATTGCAGCAAACTCACCACCAGGTGGTGATCGGTAGAAAGCTCCGCCCTTCTCTTTACCCGAGTGTCCAAAACATGAGGCCACAAATCCGATGACACAACTACAAAGTCGATCATGGAACTGCGGCCTAGGTTGTCCTGGTGCCAAGTGCACATATGGACACCCTTATGTTTGAACATGGTGTTCGTTACGGACAATCTGTGACGAGCACAAAAGTCCAATAACAAAAACACCACTCGGGTTCAGATCGGGGCGGCCATTCTTACCAATCACGCCTCTCCAGGTTTCACTGTTGTTGCCAATATGAGCGTTGAAGTCCCCCAGTAGAACGAGGGAATCACCCGGGGGAGCACTCTCAAGTACTCCCTCGAGTGAATCCAAAAAGGGTGGGTACTCTGAGCTGCTGTTTGGCGCGTAAGCGCAAACAACAGTCAGGACCCGTTCCCCCACCCAAAGGCGGAGGGAAGCTACCCTCTCGTCCACTGGGTTGAATTTCAACATGCAGGCTCTGAGCCGGGGAGAAACAAGAATTACCACCCCAGCCCGTCACCTCTCACTGCTGGCAACGCCAGAGTGGAAGAGAGTCCAGCCCCTCTCGAGAGAACTGGTTCCAGAGCCCTTGCTGTGCGTTGAAGTGAGTCCGACTATATCTAGCCGGAACTTCTCCACCTCCTTCCCCCCAGCGAGGTGACGTTACACGTCCCAAGAGCTAGCTTATGTAGCCGAGTATCGGACCGCCAAGTGCCCTGCCTTCGGCTGCCGGCCAGCTCACAATGCACCCAACCTCTATGGCCCCTGCTATGGGTGGTGAGCCCATTGGAGGGGGGACCCACGTTGCCTCTTCGGGCTGTGCCCGGCCGGGCCCCATGGGGACAGGCCCGGCCACCAGGCGCTCGCCATCGTGCCCCACCTCCGGGCCTGGCTCCAGAGGGGGGCCCCGGTGACCCGTGTCCAGGCGAGGGAAATCTGGGTCCTTCGTTTTTATTTTTCATGGAGGTATTCGAGCTGCTCTTTGTCTGATCCCTCACCTAGGACCAGTTTATTTTGGGAGACCCTACCAGGGGGCATAAAGCCCCCGGACAACATAGCTCCTCGGATCATTGGGACACGCAACTCCTTTACCACGATAAGGTGGCAGCTCAGAGAGGAGTAATACACAATAATACCATAATAATTCCAATTCCAAAACAAACCTGGCGCAGCAACATTCAGAATAGCAATCAACAGAACAATTAAGGACACACAAACATGACACAAAACAATCCAAAAATAGTCAAACAAAAATGAATAATATCAACAACAGTACCAATATTAATAAGAATTCCAACATAACAGTGATAAAAAAAAATCCCTTATTTACATTGTCATCACAGCCATTTATAAAAAATACAATAAAAACATTTAAAAGATAAACAATAGTGTCACAGTGGCTTACGCTTGCATCACATCTCATAAGCTTGACAACACATTGTGTCAAATATTTTCCACAAAGTTAAAATAAGTAATATTTTAGGTTCATTTAATTGTTTGTATAATGGATCCCATATTCCAATATATGACTCATTATCCAAACTAAATGCAGTTTTTTCTACTGATATCATCTCCATAGCTTGTGTATACCGGTCAGTATGAGTTAGACTATCCACATCTATCCTTTTTTGTAATATTACATATGCATATTGAAAGAAATGCATTTTCACTCTTTGATGACACGTTACTAAACTGATGCAGATCACCAAGAATACAAGTTTGCAGTGTCATTGGGATGTTTATATTTAGGAATGTGATTGCTTCTTTTGTTGTTTTCAACCATAACACTTTTATTCTCTGACATTCCCACAATAAATGAACAAGAGTTCCCTCAGCTGCCCGGCACGTCATACATAAAGTACTTCTGGACATGTCATTTGCTGCCGCTGATTAGAATATTAAGATACATTTCTCCCGTGACTTCAGAAGGTCGTGAGTTCAAGTCCATGTCGGGTTTGAAGTAAAGTTCCCAAGTTTATGTTTTAATGATGTTGGAATTGTTTAATACACTTTACTTCAACATAGTAATTAAAAAGTGGATTGTTCATTGTGTTGTTCAAGGTAATATTTTAATGGTGCCAGGAAAACCCATGATTTCAGCCTTTCCAAGCTTCTCTTGGACCACCATTTTTTGACCTCAGTATTTGTTATGGCCATGGTGCACACAAATACACACCCTACACACGCACACACACTCACACACACACACTCCAACACACACACACACACTAGGGTTGTACGGTATACCAGTACTAGTATAGTACCGAGATACTAATGAATCATATTCAGTACTATACCGCCTCTAAAAATTATATCCCCCTCTTTTTTTTTTTTTTAAACGGGCATGACGGCGCGTCGTCACATCCTGACATTTCTGGTTTTACGAGCAAAAGAGCATGTTCGGCAGCGCACAGTCACAGAGTACTTAAAAGCAGACAGTGTGTAGACAGAAAAGAGAGAACGGACGCATTTTGGCTCAAAAACTAACAAAAAAGGTGAAGTTATAACACTGAAATGCCCTCTGGAAGAGGTGCTTTAAGACATGGCTAGCTAGCTAGCAGGTAACATCAATCCGCAGTCGGCAGTGTTTTAGCTACTTCTAAATCACTAATCCTCGCCTACTACTACTACTACTATACTACTTGGTATTGGATTGATACCTAAATTTGTGATATCATCCAAAGCTAACAGAAGAATAAGTGATTATTACATTTTAACAGAAGAAAGTAAGCGGATGTTAACAGAAAATAAACAAGTAGATTAATAATTCATTTTCTACCACTTGTCCTTAACAATTTTGACAAAATAATGAAAGGAAATGAAAATGACACCATATGTTACTGCATATGTCAGCAGACAAATTAGGAGTCTTTGTTTGCTTACTTACAAATAAAAGAAAACGTGTCTCGTATGTTCACTGTTTTATTTGAGGACACAATTACAACAAGAAATATATGTTTAATGTACCGGAAGTTTTTTGTTAAAATAAAGCCAATAATGCCATTCTTTGTGGTCCCCTTAGAAAAGTATTGAAAAGTATTGAAATACATTTTGGAACCGGTACCGGTACCAATATATTGGTATCAACACACACACACACACACACACACACACGCACACACAAACACACACACACACACACATACTGGTTATCATTTGGAATGGGGACCAAGTTTTTGGTCATCACTTGTGGAGACAAGGGAAAAAATATATTAGTTTTAACTAAGGATGGATACCATACAGAATTATAGTACTATTAATGCCAGGATAACACATGTTTCACTTTTCAAGAAAACTCATTTAAACTTTCATTTTTACTTTTTATTTTGAACAACATTGAACATAAAGAACATAACAAAACTGTTCTACTTAACCAGTCTTACTGATTATCTCTTAATCTACTATTTTACCTGCAATCTCCTTTTGTAGGCCGTAATGCGGTTGTACACATAGAACTTCAATGCTTGCCATTCCCGGTTTTGGAGAGCTTCCTGTTCGTCCCTCAAACATTTTAAACAGTCACTCTTTCCTGGTACAATACCGGAAGGGATGAATCGCTTCATGTGCTTCGACAGCCTTCGCCTCTTTCTGTGTCCGGGGTCGCCTTTTCTGGGCAGCTTTACCTGCAAGTGACCATACAAAATATGTGTATGAAAATAAAAGAAATAAAAGAAGATTAAGAAATTAAGTTACACATTGAGTTGAGTTGAGTTGTTATATTTCATATGATGAGATGAGTAAGATTATTTTGAGAATGAATGAATGGATGGAAGTATAAATTCAGAATGTTTATCATGGTTCTTCTTCTTCAATGATGGAAAAAAATTATAGACAAAGGAAACAACAAAGATGACAACATACCATTGGAAGAATGTCTCACTGCACGATGTCGTGATGATGCATCCGTGTCTTTTGAAAGTTGTGTCAGCCTCTTGGGGGGCGGGATGTGTTTATTCTCAGTGGCTGGAAAGGACACCTCTTCTGTGGGTTCAATGTAATAAACATTCAGTGTCATGCTTACCATAGGCCACATTTAATAAACCACAAAAATGAGTATTGACATAACATACCATTGTCAGGACATGAATAGTGTTCTTCCTCTCTGGTGAGATCTTCCTCTTCAGTTTCCAAAACACATTCTGTGGTACACATAAAATGTTAAGCTTATAATTGAGTTCAAACCAAACAAACAACAAAGATGACAACTTACCATTTGGACCAAGTTCTTTCCATGGAACTCAGATAATCGACCTTGCTCGAGTGCCATCAAAACTTTGCAGATTTTTGCCAGCTGCAGCATACTTGCCAACCTTGAGACCTCCGAATTCGGGAGATTGGGGGCGTGGGGGCAGGGTTAAGGGGGAGGAGTATATTTATAGCTAGATTTCACTGAAATTAAAGTAATTATTTTATATATATATATATATATATATATATATATATATATATATATATATATATATATATATATATATATATATATATATATATGTATATATAGTACAGTAAACAGTAATGAAAACACAGTTCTACTAACTGTACTGTACTTGCTGCTTACTTTTAAAAAAATAACACTTACCTTTCACTATTTGAGTAGCTTTTGTTCTGCCATTTGAGTACTGGCATAATCCCAGGAATGTAGGTTCATACGACTTCTTTGTTTGTCTTGTCTTTATTGCACAAGATGTAATTCAACCACACAACAGCTCCAATGTGTGTCTATCCCTTTTCCCGGCAAAACTCGAACACCCACTTCCTATTAACAACGTCACTTCCCTATCTCTCCCGGAAGTCCCGCCCCCCAGCCACAGTCAGGGGCTAACACCCCATAGCCAGCCGCTACAGCATTAACGTGCCGGCTGGAATAAACACACGCTGAGAAATAGGTCCGTGCCTGCCTACTTTATGGTTTATAGATAAACATATATGCAGTAAATATAAATATATATATATATATATATATATATATATATTCAGGTGAGAGATGACGCTGGAGATTTTCGGTAGAATGGTTGTCCCGGGAGATTTTCGGGAGAGGCACTGAAATTCGGGAGTCTCCCGGAAAACGTCGGGAGGGTTGGCAAGTATGAGCTGCAGTGTCTTTTCAGGAAGTCTATAGAACTCACGATGGATTCTAATATCATGGCCAAGAAAGTTGGCCAGCTGGTCCATCTCTGTGTCTGTCATGTTTAGCACAGTTGAAAGGGTGGCAGCATGTTTTCGTAGTTTCGTGTATGTAAGGGAAACAGGACACTTTGCATGACATGCTTTTGCATAGTCTCGTATGCAGTCAGAACCACAGAAATGTGTCATCGCTGTGGGTCTTGCAAACAGGTAACTGTTGTCTTTGAGAACCCCACAAGTTTCCCTGTACTTATCGAGAAGTTCTAATGCACACACCATTTTTGGAGTCAAGAGAATAGGAACAGGTCTGCCTCGTTTTCCCCTGATGACAATCCTTGAAAAATGTCTGCAGTTTTTTTTCCACTTCAGAGAGAGCCCAATCAACATCTTCATGAGGATCAGTTGTGTCTCTTGACAAAAAAGCCAACAAGGGCATGGCTGCTACCTCTCCTTCTCTCCGTCTGTTAAAAAGGATGATCTGTGTCAAACATACTTTTGTCAGGTCTGACCAGGCCTTTGTGGAAGAATTTTCAGATAGCGCACTGCTGCACTCATCATGCATTTGACTGAGAAACTGATGCATTTTTGAACATCCTCAGTGAAGGGCATAAGTTGTGGTACATTCACTTCTCTTCGGCTATATTCCTCAGGGCTGTTGCAGAGATCAACTCGTTCCACTTCTCACGATGGACATCTTGGAACTGAGTGGCATTCCTTACCAACTCTTCATTGTTGTTTATGAAACCTTGTGCTTTCAAGAGTTTGCTGACTTTAACCAGATAATTCCCAAGTTTAGTTGCCAGTGATGGAATGCAGAATTTGTTAGTGTCACTATCATAGCCACAAGTACATTTGACAGCTTTGACCATCTCCAAGTAGTTCTTAGGATCTACAAAATCCTCCATTTTTTTCAAAGTAGTTACTCTCCTGGCATTATGAATCAGTCTTCCTAATTCCCGCATCTTCTCTCTGACACATTGTTGATTTTTTGCTGACATACCACTTTTGTTCAACAGTTGCTGCCCAACATCTGTGATGACATGGTCATCTTTTATTATTTCTGTGATTGGATCAGGAATCATGACACTTATTACTCCCCACAGTTGTTTGGATACACTTGAAGGCACAGGCCCAGTATATGTGCACATCAGTGACATGCAGTGACGGCGTGGCGAAGTTGGTAGAGTGGCCGTGCCAGCAATCGGAGGGTTGCTGGTTACTGGGGTTCAATCCCCACCTTCTACCATCCTAGTCACCATACATGTTCACATTATTTATTGACTGTATCTAAAAAATATATTTTTATTTAAATTAAGATATGAAATAATCCTAAATGAAATACAATGACTTGGTTTATATTATTGTATATACTACGTCATAAAATCAGTGTCAGTTGAGTCGGTCCATAGGTTGCCTGTAGGGATTTTTAATGTCCAGCAGATGTCAGTATTTAGTGACACAGTATCGACACAATATCAATACAGTTTTGCAATGTGTCGAAACGCTTCATGGCGCCTCATTAACCCATCACTATGTTCTACTGTACATCTGTCTTTCATCTAAAATGTGTGAAACAAAATCAATGTGAGGTTTTTAAAATATCCTTAATCTCCAATGTCCAGCATAACTATACATATAACTTCTTAAAAGGCCTTATAGACAACCAATTAGCATTAAATTAGAGCAACTTTGACTATAAACCAGTCCAAATGCCAAAAAAACCCACAAAGTGATTCACAAGCTTTTTTTTTAGCAAGGCTCATGTTCTTAATTAAATGCACCCGTTGGAAAAGGTTTGCTTCGCTGCTAATTTTTTGGCTTAACATGGTCATAAACACATTAATCTTCTACGAATGATAGTCAATAACCTCCATTTGTAAGAAAGATGTGCATACCTTTTGGTTTAAACAACACATGTTCGTGTCTTGTCGGCCGACATGTCCTGCACCTTCCTGCACTGCGCTCACACTTCCTTCGTTTGGTGCAACAGGTGTACATTGTTAAGTAATCAATGAAGGAACAGCGAGTGCAGTACCAGCTGCCCAATTAGCCCAAAAAGCTTAAAAATCACTTCGGCATCTTCAGAATGGATCTGACTATTATTTAAAAAGGTTTCCCTTTAGGGGACCTGTGTTTGTATCCCCATAACGTCAAAGGTCCCCTAAAGTGACTTTGTAAACAGAGCGACGTCCCCAATACGTAAGCATTGCCAGAACACACACACACACACACACACACACACACACACACACACACACACACACACACACACACACACACACACACACACACACACACACATTTCCCACCCAGCCTCTGGCTTCCTTTGAAACATGCAACCTGTTATGTTCTCACGCTTTCTGCCTGTGAAACACGCTCCTTAAATAGGTGCACTAGTGTTGGAAGTTGGAGCAAGCAAATCATTGTTTCCTAATCCTACAATTTAGTCTAGAAAACGTTTTTTCCCAAGATTTGTTAATGTATTTTAATTGAATTGTGCAGGTTTAGGCCTTCCTAATGTTGTGGCCATTGCTGCATTTTAGCCCCGCAGCACGACTGGCAGGAAATGTTAGTCGACTTTCTGGTCCTGCTGTCGTTGCTCAAGAGCAGTCTTACTTAGTCTTGAGTCTTGACGGAACACAGCAAGCAAAAGCCTTTCTGAGGCTTCGCAGACAAAACATGTTTCACACCGAAACGCCAAAGAGTCGTGGGAACTCTTGATACAAAATGTTTCACAAACTCAAAAAAATTGTTTCGCAAACTCAAAAATGTTTAAAAAACTCATAAAATGTTTCACAAACACTCCTGAAGTAGAACATTTTTTTTTCTTCAAGTTAATACTTTTGGCACGGTTTTTACACTTTTTGGTTTCCCACACGCAGAAACAGTAGTTTGCACTCTTTAACGACAGGGGGCGCTGATGAGTCAATAAGAAATAACAGAAGAAAAATATAAATATTTCTCTAATGCATAGGTGTCAAACTCAAGGCCCGGAGGCCAAATCTGGCCCGCCACATTATTTTATGTGTCCCACGAAAGCCTGGAAATAATATGCGTTAATAAAATGCTTAATCTTTTCTTAGTAAATATATTTGTTCAATATTATCAAAATGTAAATATTGTATCATCATGTATTTCAAAAAATTTTTTTGTTAAAATAAAGATAAATACTGTACTTAAATATCTGCTTGACTTATGATTTCAAAACAAATTATCAATCAAATTATAGACTGTAAAATTGACAATAGATGTTACGGTTACATTATGCCGACTGAGTTTTTCACCGTAAAATCAACTTTGGTACTATTTTTTTCCATATACAGTAAGACACTAAAAGATTTAAAAACAAACAAAGAAAAACATTAAAACAACAAGATTTTACTGGCAGCTCTGTTGTTTGAATTTTACCGCTAAAAACAGTGCTATTTTTTTTCCATTCCATTCATTCAATTTTTTTATATGCTGTAAAAAACCCATTACTTTTACTGTAAAATTCTGATGACTGATCTGCCAGGTTTTAAAGTAAAATTTTAATGTTTTTTTGCAGCTTATATAAAAAAAATATATTGTTAATATATATATATATATATATATATATATATATATATATATATATATATATATATATATATATATATATATATATATATATATATATATATATATATATATATATATTACTCATTGTTAAAAGCGGCCCGCTGAGGGCAACCATAACTGTGATGTGGCCCTCAATGAGTTTGACACCCTTGATGCAATGGAACACTCATGATCATTTCTGTGTTGTTACTATCTGCTTCAGTAATTGGTTCTTTGCTATAATTTTTCATATCACATTTGTACATATTCTATTTGCTGATGCTGTTCTGTTGTTTTTGTTCTTATTGTTGTTGTCTCTCTATCTTAACCATTTCTAGTCCCTGCAATTTCCCCCTCTGTCTTCCTTTTTTTTTTCTTTTTGTCCCCTCCTGCTCCAGTCCGGCTGCACCAAACATTAAATAAATCCATTTAATAAAGTCAAATAAGAATAAGGCAACAAAAGAAGTATCCCACACTTCTGTTTTGTAAAATAAATCTGTATAACAGATATGGGCATCTACAAAACCCAAAACCAGTGAAGTTGGCACGTTGTGTAAATCGTAAATAAAAACAATGATTTGCAAAACTTTTTCAACCTATATTCATTTGAATACACTGTAAAGACAAGATATTTAACATTTGAACTAGTAAACTTTGTTATTTTTTGCAAATATTAGCTCATTTGGAATTTGATGCCTGCAACATGTTTCAAAAAAGCTGGCACAAGTGGCAAAAAAGACTGAGAAAGTTGAGGAATGCTCATCAAACACTTATTTGGAACATCCCACGGGTGAACAGGCTAATTGGGAACAGGTGGGTGCCATGATTGGGTATAAAAGCAGCTTCCATGAAATGCTCAGTCATTCACAAACTAGGAGGGGGCGAGGGTCACCACTTTGTCAACAAATGTGTGATCAAATTGTCGAACAGTTTAAGACTAGGGATTTCCGATAATGGCTTTTTGCCGATATCCAATATTCCGATATTGTCAAACTCTTAATTACCGATGCCGATATCAACCGATACTGATATCAACCGATGCTGATATATACAGTCGTGGAATTAACACATTATTATGCCTAATTTGGACAACCAGGTATGGTGAAGATAAGGTCCTTTTAAAAAAAAAAAAAAAAAAAAAATAAGATAAATAAACTAAAAACATTTTCTTGAATAAAAAAGAAAGTAAAACTGTCAGGCTTGTCCCTGACAGTTTGGTTATGTTTTAGTTTTCCCTCTGTGTTTATCTTTATTTCCTGTCAGCGCTTTTATTTTGGTTGTTTCCTGCTTGTCTCCCTGAGCGCTGTGTTCCCTCAGCTGCAGCTGATTGGCACCTGGCCACACCTGGTGTCAATCAGCCAGCTACTATTTAAACCTGCCTTGCCATCCAGTCTGTGCTGGAGTATAGTCGCTAGAGCTACAACCTGTCTGATAGCTATTTACAGTTTGCTGTCTCCTAGCTCCTTGTTTTGTGTTTTCCTTTTAGCCAGATCCTGTTAGCCGTTAGCTATTTCCAGTTTTTCTGTTTTCTGGTTCCTGTTTCCAGTTTGGCCTTTCCTGATTCCTGGTTTGGGTTTTACTTTTATTTTGGACATTAAATTATGTATTCCCGCACAAAGCCTGCCTTCTCTGCATCTTGGGGTTCGTCACCAACACTCCGTGACAAAAACAATATAAAAACAGTTGCATAGAAACTAGTAATTAATGAAAATGAGTAAAATTAACTGTTAAAGGTTAGTACTATTAGTGGACCAGCAGCACGCACAATCATGTGTGCTTACGAACTGTATCCCTTGCAGACTGTATTGTTATATATTGATATATAATGTAGGAACCAGAATATTAATAACAGAAAGAAACAACCCTTTTGTGTGAATGAGTGTAAATGGGGAAGGAAGGTTTTTTGGATTAGTGTACTAATTGTAAGTGTATCTTGTGTTTTTTATGTTGATTTAATAAAAAAAAAGATTAAAAATAAAAAAAGATACCGATAATTAAAAAAACAATACAGATAATTTCCGATATTACATTTTAAAGCATTTATCGGCCGATAATACCGGCCTGCCGATATTATCGGACATCTCTATTTAAGACCAACATTTCTCAATGAGTATTGCAAGGAATTTAGGGATTTCACCATCTACGGTCCGTAATGTCATCAAAAGGTTCAGAGAATCTACAGAAATCATTGCACTTAAGCAGCAATGCTGAAAACCAACATTGAATGCCCGTGACCTTCGATCCCTGCATCAAAAACCGACAGCCGTGTGTAAAGGATATCACCACATGGGCTCAGGAACACTTCAGAAAACCACTGTCAGTAACTACAGTTCGTTGCCACATCTGTAAGTGCACTCTACTATGCAAAGCAAAAGCCATTTATCAACAACACCCAGAAATGCCGCCGGCTTCGCTGGGCCAGAGCGCATCTAAGATGGACTGATGCAAAGTGGAAAAGTGTGCTGAGGTCTGACGAGTCCACATTTTCTGGACCAAAGAGGAAAAGAACCATCTGGACAGTTATAGGCGCAAAGTTCAAAAGCCAGCATCTGTGATGGTATGGGGGTGTATTAGTGCCCAAGGCATGGGTAACTTACACATCTGTGAAGGCACCATTAATGCTGAACGGTACATACAGGTTTTGAAGCAACATATGTTGCCATCTAAGCAACGTTTTTTTCATGGACGCCCCTGCTTATTTCAGCAAGACAATGCCAATCCATATTTGCACGTGTTACAACAGTGTGGCTTCATAGTAGTCCAGACCTGTTTCCCATTGAAAATTAATAACAAAAACAAACTATTAAAGAATACCGTATTTATTTTAAAACCCTACAGATCTGTACAGAAACCTGAGCGATGTACTCAGCAGCTTTAATACTTTATTTACATCAAATACATCAATTCACAAAACTGATCATTTAAAAGTCTGCTTTTTGTTAGGCCATAGAAATATATTTAAGTGCCTTGTTTAAAAAAAATAAAATAAACATTTAAAAAAATAAGAAGTACAGTACAGTATATCAAACAAACCTTTAACAATGAGATAGGCTCCAGCACCCCCCGCGACCCCAAAAGGAACAACGGTAGAAAATGGATGGATGGGGATGGGAGTCAGTAGCGCCCCCGTGCGTCATTCATTGCAATGACAAAAGAGTGAAAGTGGTTGAAATTGTGGCGTTAATACTTCTACCCCTTGTTCATTTTTATATTCTTGTTCCCTTTTAGGTATTTTTTATACATAACATTAATAAAACATGAAAATATCACTGAACATGACGTCGCAAGGCTCTGTCGATAAAAATTGCAAGTCCAGGAAGTGACGTAGTCTTCGCGCATGCGTGGACCGATCATGTCTTCTGGTACCGATCACGTAGTGACAGTGTCTCTTCTTGTTCTTGTTTCTGTTCTTGTTCTTCTTGTTTTTCTTTTTATTGTTCTTCTTCTTCTTCTTCTGTAATTTCTTATTAACGGCATAAGCTCTATTAGCCTTAAAGGAGCTTTAAAGGAGCCATATGTAAAAATGTGGCCAGAAATGGTACTGCAATGACGGTCAAAATTCTGTAGTCCTCTCCCCCTTTCCCTGAACGAGGTAGCCAGTATGCAGCCGAATCCAGCTTGATCGACTGGGCTACTCCAAGGAACTTCAAACTTCCACTGCCTCTTACTAGGAGTTGAGGTACTGGGACCATAATAGTGAATAGACAAGGGTTTTTTCAATAACAAATCACTAACCAACATATTTTACACAGACATTAGGCTATTTTCAGGAAGAAGTATGCCATGCCTGGGTACAATATCACAACAAATGGCAATCATATGATTATTGTCAGTACTATCAGAAAACAAAGACTAAAACAAACTACAACCAACGCTAGCAATGGTTATACTGGTGAAAATAAGTAGAGCATGCTTAGCAGCCTAATGTACGCCCAAAACTAAAGAGGAGACATTTTACCAAGGTATGCCTGTAGGCTACTGTTTCAGATTGCCATATAATTTGGTACATATAGTCCACAATATTCAAACATGAATGAGAAATTATTTTATCATGTGATTTGGCTGTCTCCATACATTTCACATTGCCATGATGACAGCCGTGCTAATGTTGGAACCCATTTCCTCAGCGTATCAGCATATTGAGAACGAAATAGGCACTGACACTACCCATATCCACATAGGTTTTATTTGTCGAAAATATATTTTGCCCTGTCAGTTGGATTACACATCGACATACAGGCTAACAGGCATCTATTTCCCCCTTTAGCTAATATGTCGATGTGTCATTGACCGGGCTGGCATGCTAAGCATTCGTTGCATACTAGCTTTGTTAGACAAGATCATACACTGTATTGAATAATATAGTTTACATACGAAATGTCCATTTATATTCATTACAAATAATGAGAAAACGTAAATGCCTCACTTACCGTATTTTTCGAACTGTAAGGCACTCTTAAAATCCTTTCATTTTCAAAAAAATCGACAGTGCGCTTTATAACCCGGTGTGCCTAATGTACGGCATAATTCTGGTTGTCCTTACCGATCTCAAAGCAATTTTATTTGGTACATGGTGTAATGATAAGTGTGACCAGTAGATGGCAGTCATACATACGAGATATGTGTAAACTGCAAGATGACGCCAGTAAACAACACCAAAACTTTAATTGTGTCACGACCTGAACAGGACTCTGGACACAGATGCAGGAGTTTGACAACAAATATATATTCCAAAGAAGGAAAAGGGTCAAAAAGGGGAGAAACTTAACAGGCTATCAAAAGCCGAGCTTACCTAACCTCTAAACTAACAAAAATCTCAATGAACTCAAAACGCTCCAGCTGCGGAGGGAAAAAGGTTGCAAAGAGAAAAAATATGCAAAATATAACAAAAGGCGCTCCAAGGGAGGCAATGCTAAACAACTAATCTTACCTGACAAAAAGGGTACGAATAACGTGGCAATGGCTGTGGACATGGAACGCTGGCGGTTCGCACAAAAGATACGAAAACACTCTGGCACAGGACAGAAGGAAGATGAGCCATTTATACACATGAGGGTGGGTGACAGGTGGACACAATCAGGCAATCAGGAACTAAAAAAGAGTCCAAAAACCAAGCAAAACATGGCCAAACAAAAACATGATTAACACAGACATGACAAAATGTTCCATTGAAAATATAGAACATTACAAACGGCTCTCAAAAATCTGTCAAAATGTTTTTAGTACGACTTTGGTAAGGTATGAAGCCGCACCGATTGATGGATTGTCGCCGTTAAACATACGAGTATTATTATGGTGTGTGTATGAGGACCGCAAAATGGCACCTATTAGCAGATATATAACCTGCCGTTTTGTTTCGCAATATTATGCAAAACCAACTTTTCTTACCTTCTGGTACCTGCTGATGTGTATTTGGGATCTGCATAAGTCCTGAAAATGTGCGCGCATTCGCCATTGTAGTTCGTGAAATGAGCATATTCCGGCTGAACTACTGTTACCAGTTATTAGGGTTGGGTATCGAGTATCGAGTATCGATTGGAACCGGGACTAACTTTCCGATTCTCCCGGAATCGTTCAAAAGTTTAAATTTCGATTCCTAGTTTCGATACCCAGTCGAAAAAAAAGAATAATCGCCGACCGGAAGAAGAAGCCGCTCGGCTATATAGGCTCGGCTGTGCTAACACTTCCGGCGGTGGGCGCTTCTTTGTTGGTGTGGTGTTCACACCAACGAAGAAGCGCCCACCGCCGGAAGTGTTAGCATAGCCGAGCCTATGTAGCCGAGCGAGTCAGTCAAGCATGGATAGCGGGCGTCGGCGGTCGAAAGTGTGGCTTTATTTTACTAAAAAAAATGAAATATCGGCGAAATATAACACGTGCGACAGGACTTTTTCGTGCTTAGGAGGGTGCACGTCGAACATGGTGAAGCACCTCCGAGTTCATGAAGTACAAATATATGCATGTCCCGTCTTCGACGCGCTGCGCCGACCGTCCTCCTCCTGCTGTCAGATCCCGCTTTCTCCTATTTATGCGTTCAAGCTTCTTCCACACCCAGCGAACGTGTATTTTCCACAGCAGGAGACACTATCTGTCCAGAACGCTCACGCATCCTGCCTGAGAAGGCGGATGTGGTCATTTTCCTAAACAAGAACTGTCTCTGATTTTATACTGTACCTGCTGCTAATCTGGACTGGGTTTTGCAAGTTGTTTCTTATTGTTTATTTGCTTTTCTGCACCAGGTTAGCCCATCAGTGGGAGCACGGTAACATGTTTAAGTACCTGCAGCATCATACACTTGTGTGTGTAAATGTGTTTTCATGAGGTTTCCTGCAGCATCATACACTTGTGTGTGTAAATGTGTTTTCATGAGGTTTCCTGCAGCATCATGCACTTGTGTGTGTAAATGTGTTTTCATGAGGTTTTCAAAAATAAAGCTCTCTTGAGGAAAGTGTACCCCTGTGAAAATGTATTTATAATATTTATATTCAAGTTCATAGATTTGATATTTATATTCTAGTTGAAAACAGCCCTGTGAGGAATTTATAGTAAAGTTCATAAAAAGTTAATAGAATTAAAATTGATGGAGAATGTCAGACTATTTCATTCAGAAAGACTGTATGTAGGTTAGCTAGCTCAT
>NC_084731.1:49035681-49065681 GCF_033978785.1 Entelurus aequoreus | reverse complement strand
TATTTATGGCCACCGCATTTTTATCAATTACACACGGTTGGTCTTTTATTCTGTTTTAGTCAGGACATTTATAAAAGGTAAACATGGTAGGCTATAGGCTATTAGGTATTAGCAGCTACACAACAGCTAAGCACACAATAGCACACAAGCTAGACATACGTAATAATAATCTAACAATATTGCAGTCTAAAACAGCACATTTGTCAAAATAAACAAGTATTAAATAATTATAGTTGCATATTACTTACAAATAGAAAGTCTCCAGAGTAGAAGTGTGTTACAAAGTATCCAGCAACAAACGTGTCCGCATTTAATTTACAGGATCACAAGCTTAAATTCATAAATTGCTGTGACCACTAGGTGTCGCCAGAAAAACAATTACCACTTCATTTCAACTTAAAGACAGCAAAAGTCCCTTCCAAACGGTTCATAATAAATAGGTTAGTGTTTTTCATACCTACCATTGTTCTCTATTTGACGAATTGCACTTGATCAAATGTTTTCTTACATTACACACTACAAAATAATAAAAGTATGTATGATTTGTGCTTGTATCGTATCGGATCAAAATCTTTACCGCCCAATACTCAAAGCTCCAAATCGGTACGGTATCAGAATTGAAAAAGTTGTATGGGTAACGGTAACAATTGTCAGCATTATGGTTATTTTATCGTTATCTTTATCAGTGTTGGCCCTGCGATGCGATGAGGTGGCGACTTGTCTAGGTTGTACCCCACCTTCCGCCCGATTGTAGCTGAGATAGGCTCCAGCGCCCCCCGCAACCCCGAAGGGAATAAGCGGTAGAAAATGGATGGATGGATGGATTATCAGTGTCACTATCACTATTGTTACAGATATCATGATTATTGTCATCGTAGCCATCTGCTCATCATCTTATTTTTTCATCAATATCATTGATACCAATATTATTAGTGTTGTTGTCAATGTGGTTGTCATTATCATTACCTTTGTCATTATTATTTTCAGTACCATCATTATCGTTATGATTATTGCTATCGTAATTTTTATTGCTACATTACACAGATCGTAATGGTCATTGTCATCATTATCAATTAATTTTCACTACTCTCATTATCATTATTAATATTATCATCAGCATTGTTGTGATTGTGAATACCATTTTAGTGATCATTACATTATAATGCATTATTAATAATTAATATTATTGATATTGATATTTTTATTATTATGATTGTTATTATTATTATTATAAAAAGCTAATGTTAATAATAATGATAATGAAAATGATCATCACAATGACAACAACATTAATATTGATAATAATAAAACATATTATGATTTCAATGACATTGATAATTATTACTATTTATTATTATTATTATTGGGGACGGCGTGGCTTGGTTGGCAGAGCACTAAACTTGAGGGTTCCAGGTTCAATCCCCCGGCTTCCACCATTGATCATTTATTGTATTATTAGTAGAAGTAGGGCAGCACGTGTATGTGTAAGGTCCTGGGTTTGATCCCCGGGCTCGGGGTCTTTCTGTGTGGAGTTTGCATGCGACTGCGTGGTTTCCCTCTGGGTACTCCGGCTTCCTCCCACCTCCAAAGACGTGCACCTGGGGATAGGTTAATTGGCAACAATAAATTGGCCCTAGTGTGTGTTAGAAACATTCTGGTCACCTTATGTGACCAGAATGCCATTTGTGCCATTTGTTTACAACTGAATGGAATGCTTACACGGGGAATTCCTACTGATTTGCACTGGTGGTAGTCGATCCACAGCGATCGTGCTGCCACACAATGAGGGGAATTTATACTTCAACGACTGTCGTTGGCTCTGACAGTTAGGATTGCTCGTTTGCATCAAAACAGTTGTTTTTCTCACTACAATAGGGCGAAACCATCCTTGCCCAAGCACACCCTCCTGGTTTTTGGAATATAAATATTTGGAGTTTTGGCACCAGCCGCTGGACTAGATCTGACCAATCTAAGGCCATGTCTACACCAAGTCGTTTAACCCCTTAAACGAATAATTATTTAGCCTAAGCCCGTTTCAGCCAAACTAAACCAGCTTTAAGGTTCCACTCCTCGGACAATTTTTTACGCGGCTAAGTGCGCCGTGTATTTCTTGAATCTCCGGCACTTAGCTTTGTATGGACTCATTGATTGCTTACAAACTGAGTTTGGAGAGGAAGTAACGCCAGAAAGACCGCGCCCCACACAGGAAGTGACGTCAGAATTAAAACGCCACAGCCAGCTTCATAATAAAGCGGTTTCGTAACTCGGAGCTAACCACTGGAAATATGAAGGCGAGTCATCCAGACATGCCCGTGTTTTTCTTTCCGTCTGTGCAGACGCTTGTGGATATCACACGTGACTACCTTAAGAGAAAGCGATTGCAGCTATTTCGGATACTACACATCTCAGACGGCAAGATAACTTTCCAATGTCTGGGCCAGCTGTGATTCTACTTACCGAAAAACTTTTTCCATTTGTCGAAGGAGAGTCAACGAGAATGCGAGCTCCCGTGGATGTGATTAAAAAAGGTAGCGTGTGTGTATTACCTGGCCGTCGAGGGAAGACTACGGAAAACATCGAATGCATTTGGACTGGCAAAGCAGACTGTATCAGTTATTGTCCGCCATGTATGTCGCAGATTCAACGTCTAGGTCCAGAGTATATGAAGTCACTAAAAACGAATGGACAATGAAGGTGAAGGCAAAAGAGTGAGGAGTGTCCTGACCAGATATCTAGATCACTAGTTTGATTGACGTAAAATTTTCTTTATCACATTGTTTACGTGTCTAATAAAGATGTGATTAATTTATGATGGCACAGGTGTGATTCACTACAATAGGGTCCCACAGCACACTGGATTCCAGTTAATTGAAATACCACAACACTGGATATTGTTTAGATAAGTTAAATTTAAGAACTTGCACACAAAGTAGCACCGGAGATGACTATGACGTGTGCATTTTCCGCGCATACGTATTAGGTCGCGTTGCGCCGGCGGACGGAGGGGGGGGGGTGGTCTTAAACGGTGGCACTGTTGTGTGTGGATACGGATAAGGTTAGGTGGGATTTACCCTGGATAACCTTATCCAGCTTAGTGTAAACAGGGCCTAAGTCCTTGAGCATGAACTGATGAGCGGCGAAATGTCTTCCAAGACAAACTGATTGAATACCCTGAGATGACAATGACCTGCATGAATGAGAACCTTCATAGACATGTTTCTAAACATTTTGGGTTACATACCCTAAAAATGGTGCGGGAATATGAAAGGTTGGCTCGTAAGGTTGCAGACTACCGCAACCACCTAAGGTTTAACCTGATATGTAGACAAAATGGCCTCATACCCACAAGCCTACGCCTTCGTTCTACCATGAAAGGCCACAGGACAGACACAATCCTGTTGAAAGCGCAAAAGCAACTTTTGAATGAGAGAGTAAGACAAGTCCATTTTACAATTGAAAACCTCAGAGTAAAATCTGATGAATTACTCCTCAAATTGCAAAATATCTTGCCTGAAGAGATCTGAGAAAAGGTGAAAAATTTCACAATCAAAGCCCAACTTGGAGAACACAACAGCACCAAAGCAAGACAAACAAGAACATTTCAAAAACTACAACTTAGTAAGAACACCCTTACACCGCAAGTACTCATCTGGAGACAAAGACCTGGGAACTCAACTGATTATTAATCACAGAATAGATGGGTAAAGAATTTGTCCAGCGGAAATCTTACCCAACCAGCAAAAGACGTATTGGCAAAACGGTTGAACTTTGCCATGACTCCACATCAGGCTCCTACAGTTGATTTGATCACAGCGACGGAATCAGCCAGTAGGAAAAACAACCTAACAGAAACCGAAGGGGAGAAAATATGGCTGAAAGTGACAGCAGCTCTTTCTAATGCCAAGCCTCCACCACCAAAACCTCTCCTTTGAGGAGAAGAAATCAGTAACATCACTGAGCAAGGATGAAAACATCACAACCCTGCCAGCTGACAAGGGGATATGCACAGTCATTCTCAACACAATTGACTACCAAAACCAGTTGCTTACACTCCACAAAGACTCCAACACATGAAATACTCAAAAGGGACCCCATAAGTGGGTACACCAGAAGAATCATCGAGTGCTTACAAACTCTACAAAAGTCAAAAGCCATCAACCGGGCATTACCGCTTATACCCACAAGAAACCATCCCTGGTATTTATGGCCTTCCAAAAATACACAAAGACCCATTGTCAGCAGCATTAACTCTGTGACATACAAAATTGCTAAGAATGTGGCCAGCATCTGAGCACCTTTGGTCAGCAAAACTCCACATCATGTCCAAAACTCAATTGACTTTGTAGCTAAGATCAGAGATTTGAAACTGGACAAAAATGAAACTATAGTTTTATTCGACGTCACCTCCCTGTTCACCTGTATTCCAACCCAGGATGCAGTAGAGACAGTGAGGCAACGTCTACTAGGTGATTGCACCTTACAGGATAGATCCACACCAAACCCCAAACATATTTGCCTTTTGCTGGAACATACTTTCAATTCATAGAAACTTTTTCTGACAAAAACATGGTTGTGCCATGTATCCCCATAAGTAGCAAACCTTTACATGGAGGACATGGAAAAGAGAGCTTTGAGCTATTTTAATGGAGCAGCACCAAGTTATATCTGGATGACACATGGGTGAAAATCAGAAACCAAGTAGTGCAATCCTTCACCGAGCACATTAACTCAGTGGACAAAAATGTCAGGTTCACACATGAGGATGTCAAAGACAGTAAGTTTCCTTTTCTGGACTGTGATGTCCACATTGGAGAAAACAGGGGTCTCCATGTTGGGGTTTACCGAAAACCCACACATACCGATTGTAGAGCATTCACGTAATGCTCTCTTAGTATATTGTACCTTGGCAGCCACCGTATTTGTTATTGTGTACCGCGCATGCGCAAGCCGGTTCTTGTCTATATATGCTGTGAGATCAACCAGTATGGCTGACAGCTGTACCAGCGAGTTGAGAATAAACACCATCCCTTTATAAAGTATTTCCCTCCGTCTGGTCATTCAACACCGATCAATACCTAATTTTTGACTCACACCAGCCACTGGAACACAAACTGGGTGTTATCAGAACCCTACAACACAGAGGTGACAATGTTCCAACCAGTCCACAGGCCAAAGAGAAAGAGCATAGGCATTTGAGGGAAGGCATCAAAACCTGTGGCAACCCCAGCTGGTCATTTGTGAAAAGTGCATCCAGTTCCAGAAATAACAAAAACAGAGTGGATGAGGAGGAAAAAGGTGACAGATGCAAAAATATTGTCATTCCATAAGTATCAGGTCTATCTGAGAAACTAAGAAACATTTTTAACCAACACAACATCCCAGTACAATTCAAACCAGACAGCACCCTGAGACAGAGACTGGTGCATCCTAAAGACTGGACACCCCACACCCACAAAAACAATCTGGTGTATGCTATCCAGCGTAATGATGAATGCACTGTTCATTCGATTGGACAAACAAAACAACCACTAAGCCGACACATGGCACAGCATAGAAGGGCCAACTCTTCAGGTCAAGACTCAGCTGTCTACCTGCACCTCAGGGAGAAACAGCACTCCTTTGAGAACAAAAATGAAAGAGGAGTGAGGGAAGTGTTGCGTTGAACAGCATTCCTCCAATGGGGAATTCAAATTGCTAGTCTCTCCCAGATTCTTTTTATGGCAATAAGCTGATGTTTATATTCAATCACCAGGCAGAAGTTGGTATTTTGTGGTTTATTCTCCAAGCTTAGAGGACAAACGTGAGACCAATCTAGTACACCAGCGTTCCCCCGCCCGGTCTAGCTCGGTCTCCTTTCCAACTCATGGAAGTGCTGTGATTTTCCCCTTCCTCCTCCTCCCCACCTGCTGTTTCCCCAGTCTAGCTGTGCTCCTTATCTTAGGAATGTAATGGCAGTCTCAACAAAGAGAATAAACAGCGCTCTGACTCTAACCAAGGACACTCGAATCCAAGTACTTTGTACCACACGAGACATTAGCTGATGTAAATATGACTATAGGAGTTTTAGAAAGAAGTAACACTTAAATATGGATATGATTCTGATCTGCTTCCCACAAGTCCCCCTTTAAGATCTTCTTATAAGATCTTTATTACTTGTACAAAACTTATAAAGCACGCCCCACATTAAAGTCTTAAAGTTACCACTTTGCTAGACCCCCTTTAGTGACACTTAGCACAAGGGGATGTGCGGTTCTGGATGGTCTTGAGGGAGGTCGGGGCAAGTTGTTCAGCAAGTCCCTCAACTGCGTCACGAGTCAGGTTGGTTAGTCTCAACGGCGGCGGGGAGTTAGAGAGGCCGCTGAAACAGGAGTTCCAAGGGGTGTTAATTTGGTGACTGGGGTCATCAGTCTAACCATAGCACAAAGCCCAATGGCTGACGTCGGGATTCTAATGTACAACCTGTGCTCCCCACAACACCAGAATAAGTCAGCTCGTGCCCAAGGGCCTATCCTTGAGCCATCTATCAGTGTGGTGCACCAGTAACGGTTAATGTCACCCAATTTGTTGGGGGACGAAGAGGGTCCTGTAATTTGAAAACTATAAATAATGATAAATGGGTTGTACTTGTATAGCGCTTTTCTACCTTCAAGGTACTCAAAGCGCTTTTGACAGTATTTCCACATTCATCCATTCACACACACATTCACACACTGATGGCGGGAGCTGCCATGCAAGGCGCTAACCAGCAGCCATCAGGAGCAAGGGTGAAGTGTCTTGCCCAAAGACACAACGGACGTGACTAGGATGGTAGAAGGTGGGGATTGAACCCCATTAACCAGCAACCCTCCGATTGCTGGCACGGCCACTCTACCAACTTCGCCACGCCGCCCCCCTAAAACGCGTGTAATTCAGCTTTTGGGCCACAAAGGGAAGAAGTCGAGTGGCATTGTCAACAGAAGGGTACACATGTCAGTCAACTTAAAAGGGGCGGCGTAAGTGTGGGAAAAGGGACGCCCAGCGGAAGAAGCAACACAGTCACCCAGGTTTTGGCATCCACCTGAGCCACAGGTTGTCTGCACCCGCTCCTAAGGTCAAAGTTACCAGGCCTTCGGTGGTGATGTCATTAGCACGCACAGATGTGAGAGCCTTTGAAACACCACCGAGGTGGGGTGGTACTTTAGGTGCTACAGAGGGTGTAGAGGTAGTTAACGCCCTCTCAAGGACATTAATTTGAATAATTCCTTTAGAGTCTGTATCAGTCAGGTCAACCCCCAAAACAACATAAAAGGGACGATGGGCACCACTTACCATAGTATGTTGTCTGCATCCGACACCAATGGTTCAGGGTTGGGTCGTAACAAATATAGAGGTTATTACCACGGTAATAGCTATTGTGTCTCCCGTACTTAATCACACTGCACAGGTAAAAAAATAAGTCTTGCTATCCCCTTTGACCCAGTCTATTTAAAGTCCGCTGTATGTTCTTAGACACTTGTCAGTCACTGTCGTCAGGAAGGATGAACTGAGACACAAAGACAGTAGAACACGCCCAAGCACCAGTCCGTCAGAGAATACTAGTCGGGTGTAACATCCTGCCTTTCGTCTATCAATATCAGAGTAATTTAGGTAACAAAACGGGGATAAACATCAAACTTTTCACTTAATGTAACGACACATATAGTTATGCTGAAAACAAGCAAGAAAAACTAAGAACCATTTAGCATACTGGATTGGTCTCACACAAGGATATACAATATAGAAGTTGAAAAGAGTAATGTAGGTAGAAAATCTCTCTCGTCTCCTGGGCTGTGGGGCAGATGATGTGGCGAGGGGGTCAAGAGGGGCAGATGTTGTGGCGATGTCAGCAATGACATCCGCTGGTAATCTGTCAGGTTCTTCAGCAGTAGTGCAGAGGGAGAGGTGGTACCAGGTGTCCCCTTTACCAGCCAGGCGAAGGGCGTGGGACGTCCGTTCCATGACCTTGAAGGGACCAGTCCACCTGGGCTCCGTCCACTTGCGTTTGATGACCTTGATCTTGACCCTCTCAGCGGGCGGGAGGGAATCTGTACAGAAGAACTGGCACACAAATTCTGCAATTTTTTTTGTAAAATACCATTTTGGTTTTACGTTGATTCCTCCTTCCATGGGGCTGCTAGTCCTGGGAAGCGCTGACCTGTATGCAGCTCATAGGGTGAAAAACTCTAAGGGCAGTAAAACAGTTTTATTCACGGACCTTTGAATGATCATTAACGCTAATTGCAACATGTCAATCCAATTAAATTTGGTCTGTGCACAGATTTTAGCCAATTAGTTTTTGATGTTCTGGTCCAACCTTTCAACCTTACCTTGGGACTGACGATGGTACCCCAAACCTGTGTTCTAGTCCGAAAGCCTTTTCGACCAAGGCTAAGTGAGTTTTGTTTTTTTAAATGGTTGCCGTTGTCTGACCTAATCTTTTTGGGGAAACCATGTCGGGGTAATAGGTCATTCACAAGTCATTTAATTACTGATGTTGCATCCTCTTTTGAGGTTGTTGTTGCTTCCGGCCAACCACTGTGATTGTCAACACAAGTCAGTACGTACCTTTTCCCTTGTACCGTATTGATCATATCAGTGAAATCAAAGACTATACATGGTTCACCCTCACCTCCTCCATATTCTAAATTTGATATACTAAAGTACTATCGATGTGTAAAATCGTTATTTTCAAATTAAAATGAGTTATAACTTCTTACCCACGGGAAAAACGTTAAAACTATGGAATGTGTCAGAGTCGGATGATTGTCGATTTTGTTCCAAGGAGTCTGTATCCACCCTCACTCACCCCCTCCTGTTTCTGAAAAAAAGGACTGTGTTAGTCATACTATCACTTTCAGAAACATCTAAGAAAAAGGTCAGCTAATAGTCAAGTAGCGGAGGACAGGTCATATTTGAGGTCAATGAAAGTCTCTTCAGCCTCTATGGTCCACTGGGGGGTGGTGTTAGGGTAGGGGACCCCTTAGCAATATCACAAATATCTCAAACTCAACTAAACCCTAACTTTTATGTAACTTATTCAATATGGTGAAAGTAACAAAATATGCTTATATTTATATTGTCACCAATACTAGAAAAATACTACCCTTATGGCGGATGCTTTAGCAATAGTATTTTTGAAATTTTACCACACCTGGTGGCCCCAATAATTCATTAAGTCAAGCTCATGTTGTAGAAAGTCGAATGATGCGGACATGTTTGTTACTGAATACTTTCTATCAGACTTCTGCCATGGCAACTTTGTGTATGTAATGAGCAACTATAATTATTTGATATGCTTTATGTAGAGATGTCCGATAATATCGGTCTGCTGATATTATCGGCCGATAAATGCGTTAAAATGTAATATCGGAAATTATCGGTATCGTTTTTTTTATTATCAGTATCGGGGTTTTTTTTGTTGTTGTTTTTTTAAAAAAATTAAATCCACATAAAAAACACAAGATACACTTACAATTAGTGCACCAACCCAAAAAACCTCCCCCCATTTACACTCATTCACACTCATTCACACAAAAGGGTTGTTTCTTTCTGTTATTAATATTCTGGTTCCTACATTATATATCAATATATATCAATACAGTCTGCAAGGGATACAGTCCGTAAGCACACATGATTGTGCGTGCTGCTGGTCCACTAATAATACTAACCTTTAACAGTTAATTTTACAAATTTTCATTAATTACTAGTTTCTATGTAACTGTTTTTATATTGTTTTACTTTCTTTTTTATTCAAGAAAATGTTTTTAATTTATTTATCTTATTTTATTTTATTCATTTTTTTTAAAAAAAGTACCTTATCTTCACCATACCTGGTTGTCCAAATTAGGCATAATAATGTGTTAATTCCACGACTGTATATATCGGTTGATATCGGTATCGGTTTATATCGGTATCTGTAATTAAAGAGTTGGACAATATCGGCATATCGGATACCGGCAAAAAGCCATTATCGGACATCCCTACTTATATGTGTAATGTGTCATTTTAGCTCAGCTGTTGTGTAGCTGCTAGCTCCTCGTAGCCTACAGGTGTCTAAAGTGCAGCCCATAGTTATGTGTTTAACATAACCCTGGGCTAAACCTAAACAATTGAAAATGTGTAATTTGGGTGTCGGTGTAATTTGTGGCAGCTACGCCGTGTCTTATCATTGGACCTAAGTTCTTTGGTTTTGTAGGCGAGACAGAGAGCAAGGGAACAATGTGGGACATCAATTGTGTCCATCTTATACCATGCTAGCTGTTGCAAAGATAGGTCAACATGAGCAGCCACACCTTGAGTTCCAACATATATAAATATAAGAAGGAGTCAAAGGTCTCCTGGTATGAGTGTCTAACTGGTAATCATAACATATGGCGAGTCGGGTGGCAGAACACACGGAAGCATCTCAGCCAGCCAGGGTTTTCACTGTTAGAGCAGTTGGATGTCAGCCATTCCTGTTGTTTCAGGCTGTGGTATGAGCTCATGGAGGAGCCTTGGTAGTGGTGTCGCAGCTTGGTGGTTGAGCCGAGCAGGTAACACCAGGAAGGTTCCTTCTGTGCGATTTGAATGTCAGGTTACAGTCTGTAAAGGAGGTCCAGCAATCTGAACTGGAAGTGGTTTGGTGACAGGTAACCTTCTTGTGACCCCAGCGAAGCCTTCGACCTTTAAAGAGGAAGCACACAGTTTTTTTGGTACCTCTGCATTCAGAATCGAATGGGCGGCTGCCGTTGACCCTCATGTCCAGCAGGGGTCCTGTCGGTACTTCCTGCTGGGGCTCCTGATGTGGGCGTCCTCTGCCACGCCTTCGTGTTCGTTTGTCGGCACGACGGAACCTTTCCTGTTCGGAAATGTTCGGACAGTCACGACTCCAGTGACCAGGCTGGTCACAGCCGAAACAGTTTCTACCCCAGACTGGCTTTGAAGCATTTCGTTGTCCACCACCCGAGTCCAACCGTCTGGTCGCACGTCTGTTGAGGATTCTTTCCTCCACCTGTTGGAACTCAAAAGCAAGGTCACCCACTGCTGAATATACCCTAGCTGATCTTTGACCTTTTGTTCTTTTAACTTTTTATCTTCAGTGATCTGTAATGTAAGTAGTCGTTTCCTTGTTGCTCTGTCATTAGCCCAATTTTGTATGTGATGTATAAGGTGCCTTTCCCATGTAGCACTGTCAACCCCTGGTATATCAGGATTAGCATCCATCCTGCGTCTCACCACAGTTGGCATTGCGTCAAGTAAGGCTCGTCTAAAAAACTGTCTGTGTTCCCCTTCCTTACTGGGGTGCAGAGTAAATAAGGTGACTCACCATCTTTCCACTGATAGGTGGGTGTGGTATTCTGACATGGAAGAGGAAAGAGACTGCGCATAGCAATAGCTATGTTTGTAGTGTATGATGCAAAGTCGCAGATTCAGTCATTAATCCTGCTTGTTGTTCCATATTTTGGCCATCTTGTGTGGAAACACAACGATACAAAATACCTCTAAAGTCCGCCACGGAGGGAGTGTATCCTGCTGTTAATTTGTCTAATGTGTTGAGCCAAAGACTCCCTCCTTCCGCCACAGGAGGGAGTTTATCTACAATGGCCTGCACGTCTGCAACAGCGAAAGGCTTATATTGAAATCGGCCCCTCATGTCAGGATAAATCGGATATGCGTGTTCCCCCCCTGTTTTGAGCATGTTATATCCGGGTAACCCCCCCCCCCCCCATGGGTTGTACGCATGTGGATCATGTGGGATATTGCCAATGTACCCTTGTAGTGAGCCGTTAGCAGCTACAGGAGACCACAAAGGCTGGCTCTGTTGTGTTTGTTGTGCACGTGAGAGGCTGTCATCTTCTGGGCAGGAAGGGGGAGGGCATTGGGGGGGTTGGAGACAGTCCGTCATGTCAACAAAATGGTCTGACATGCACCGTGAGGAATTTGGCGTTGACCCATGCACTATCTGCTGCCTCGTCAGATTAGGCATATTCTGAGGGTTTTCTGATGAGTGGCTGTTATTTTGGGACTTAGGCACCAGAGATGATTGACACACAGGAGTTAGCGTTAGTCTTGGAGGAGAGTTTGAATTTAGAGCAGCAGCTGCGTGAGCACCGCCTTCACTTGTCACAGGAGTAGGGGGCGGTGGCCTAGTCAAAGTCTGGGCGGGTCGTTTGAATTGTCTTGCGCATGCGCGGCAGGCAAAACACCAATCAGTCTATTCTGTCCTATTTGTCTCATTAAGCATCGGTTCTTTTGCTGCATTTCGTTTTTCCACGTAATCCCCGCTTACTTTTATCATACGCCAAACTCTTAAATTCTTGAGCACCAACCTTGCTCCTTTTACTCTATCTCTGCGCGTTCCATTTTCACCAGTGCACACACACACACACAAGCACTCAGCAGCACACACACACGCACACGCTAGCACTCCCGCACACGCAAGTGCCTACGCACTCACACACAAGAAAAAGCTGCACCTAAGCTCTTTCTCTGCGTTTCACTTAACCATAAAACTTCCAGTTACTTTTTTTTTTTATTTTTTTTATTTTACCAGACGTTTGAGTTCACAACTTTTTGAGTATTGTAAACTCCCTCTTAACCCTTTCAAGGAACGTTCCCCCTTTTTTTTTTTTTTTAAACTGTACCTGCTAATTCCATTGTCGACAACCGTACATTCAATTGATCATTAAACAATAATGATTCATCACATTCCTCCCCGACCGCCATCACATTCCTATCCATCATACTTGTTCATGTCAAACCCCGTGGTCATTGTGTCTCTCATGCCCCATCCGTAACCCGAGAATGTATTTCTCGTATTTTTCATAAGGACTTTAACCTTGAACTCTATTAGGGGTGACCAAATCCCCAGGGCGAACTACAGCCGACTATTTGCTTACTCGTCAGTGAAGCAGCCCGTCACGGTAATCTTTATCGTATTATTAATAAGGACTCCAACCTCAGAATTAAAAATATGAACGGACTTTAACCAACAACTTTATTGTATTATTAATAAGGACTCCAACCTCAGAATTAAAAATACGAACGGACTTTAACCAAGAACTTTACCGTATTATTCAGAAGGACTTTAACCTTGCGAATTTAATATACGGACGGACTTTAACCAAGAACTTTACCGTATTATTCAGAAGGACTCTAACCTTGCGAATTTAATATACGGACGGACTTTAACCAAGAACTTTATCAGGCACAGATGAAAGATTCAAGACACAATGACATGAGTTGACCACTATGTACAACTATTATGTAAAATGGCGGACAGGGCAAAAATGCAATCAATCTATCAAAATCACCACTCTGTGCCTGGGATTACAAAACAGTGTTTGACTTACAGACTTCAGGACAGACTCCTAAAGCAGATCTTTTTTTAAAAAGGCTCTGCTTACCTTGAATTGGCCAATTGAGTCTGTCCAGAAGATTGCAAGAAGTCATCAATCAACAGCGTGCCATCTCGGACGAAGCCCCCAAATTGTTGCGTTGAACAGCATTCCTCCAATGGGGAATTCAAATTGCTAGTCTCTCCCAGATTCTTTTTATGGCAATAAGCTGATGTTTATATTCAATCACCAGGCAGAAGTTGGTATTTTGTGGTTTATTCTCCAAGCTTAGAGGACAAACGTGAGACCAATCTAGTACAACAGCGTTCCCCCGCCCGGTCTAGCTCGGTCTCCTTTCCAACTCACGGAAGTGCTGTGATTTTCCCCTTCCTCCTCCTCCCCACCTGCTATTTCCCCAGTCTAGCTGTGCTCCTTATCTTAGGAATGTAATGGCAGTCTCAACAAAGAGAATAAACAGCGCTCTGACTCTAACCAAGGACACTCGAATCCAAGCACTTTGTACCACACGAGACATTAGCTGATGTAAATATGACTATAGGAGTTTTATAAAAAAGTAACACTTAAATATGGATATGATTCTGATCTGCTTCCCACAGAAGCTATCTATGTCAATGTTGAAAAAACATCCCTGAACAGAGGAGGTGGTCTGCAACACCACCTGTCTCCCACATAAAACACTGTCCTTCCAACCATTCCTGAAAGACTGCAATTTAGCCTCCAAAAAATTATAGGAGAAACATTCTGGTCACAAAAGGTGACCAGATTGCCATTTGTGCAATTTGTTTACATCTGAATGGAATGCTAATGTGGGGGATTCCGACTATTTTGGACTGGTAGTAGTCAATCCACAGCGATCATTCAGCCACACAATACATCAATACTACTGAGAGAAAATTACACTTCAATGACTGCCGTTGGCTTTGACAGTTAGGATTGCCCGTTTGCATCAAAACAGCTGTTTTTCTCACTACAATAAGGCGAAACCATCCTTGCCCAGGCACGCACTCCTGGTTTTTGGAGTATAAATATTTGCGCTTTTGGCACCAGTCGCTGGACTAGAGCTGACCCATCTAAGTCTATGAGCATGGTGTCCTGGATGAATAAGAACCTTCATAGACATAATTTGTGTATTATTATTTTTATTATTAATGTTGTGGTCATTGGGATTATCAATGTCGTTATTATTATATTTTTATGTTATTGTTGATATTATTAGAGTTGTTGTCATCGTGATTATCATTGTATTATCATTATATAATTAAATATATTGTATTGTTATTATTATTATTATTATTATTGTTGTTACTGTTTCTGTTATTCTTATTCTGATAAATATCATTCATTATGTGTCATGCTCACATGGCATGTTTACCCTCTTATAATATTGATGTCTTGTTGCTAGGCAGAATTCATAAAGCTCCATCTTTAGTGACCCGCTGGCCTATGAAAAAAGTGTCAGTCGTCTCATTCTCTCGGCAGCTTGAAACAAATTAACGAGTAGAAAATAGCCTACAGGACCATGACACATTCATTTATACACATGAATCACTGCTCTCTATTCCATGTAAAATCCACATTGGAAAGAAAGAAACGTGCATACTGCAACACTGAGTGCCCGTGTCTGCTGACGGAAGATGCTGTGGACTTGATTGCAGTTCTGGTTGTGCGTGTTCCAATCCGGGGTCAGCACGACCATATTTGGCAGTGATTGGCTGCAGACACGCTTGACTGTCAGCCAGTTTACACAATGAATGAAGGAATGAACGGATGAATGGATTGAAGCATCAGGCACCAGCCTGGCATGTCTTCAGTCTTTTGTCTTTCTACTTGATGTCAGGGATCCACACTTATTATTATTATTATTATTATTATTATTATTATTATACTTATCATTATTATTAGACAGCCCACTTTACCTAATTAAAATAATCAATTAAATCCTTCCAAGAACAAATGTCTCTCTTTCAGGACACAAATGATGATGTCACACTAGTCAACACTCCCTGTTGTAATTTAGGGTTTTGTTCCACCTGCAAATTATTGCCAGTGTCATTCCTACTTTATACAACTGGGATGTTTTTGTTCCAGACTGGGGATCAGCACTCTGGCTGGAACAGGCTGCACACAAGTGGGGACATGCCGTTCACCTCCCGATTAATCTTTTATTCTCCTTTAACGACTCAACCTTTCACATCTTTCCGTTTATAACGCACTTTTTTAAAAACATTTTAGCACATCAGCGTTTAGACTTCAAATTACATTCATAAGTATGTTGTGAAAGTCTAAAAACTGGAGCAATTATAAAAATCTTATCACTCATGCAAAGCCTTGTGCTAATAAAAAAGAACTGAGCAATGAGAAATGTTGGACACTAATTAACACACTTTTTTTCAGCAAGACATTCTTAGACTTGAAATCATCTTTATAATTACAGTATTTTGTGGCAGTCTAAAAATTCAAGAAATTATGAATGATCTGATCATTGCAAGTGCAAAAATGAATGCCTATAAAATAAACCGGAGCAATGAAAAATGTTTGACACTAATTAACACACAGTAGGGAAGGGATTCGTATGGCCCCATTCCTGGGGGATCTTGCGTGGGAGGACGAGCGGGGGTATAATAATTTTGCAATGTAGTCTGCTGAAAATGATGGAAAGCGCCACTCTACATAGTAACTGATGCTGTGGTCAAAGTTGGAATTGCCACAAAACACATTTTGAGATATTTAAAACTCTAATGCCATCTTGCGGCAGAAGTTGATAGTTTCTGCCCGCATTGGGTGTGGTCTCTCGCTGGCTGACCCCTGCTTCTCCCGTGCCTTGTCCTCTATGGCCTGCCGCTGGCTCTCCCGGGCGGCACGGTGGGGTTCCTGTCGCTGGGCGGCCTGGCTGCGTGGGGCTGCTGGTCCCTTGTTCCTTGGGCGCCCCACCTGCTGTTTTGGGTTGGGCTCTCTGGGTGGCTGGGGCCGTACTCTTGTTCCCGCACATTCTGGCACTCAAATATATTGTACATACAAATACACATATATACTCACATACACACACATTCATACATATATACATACATATGCGCACACATAGGTACTGACGGAACCAGATTTTTTACATATATCCATATTTAAGTGTTACTTCTTTACTTCCATAGTCATATTACAAAACAGCTAGTGTTTTTCCAGTTCAGTCTGCAAAGTACTATGTGTAGGCCTTGAAGCATTGGAATGCAAACAGTAGACATAACAACGAGGTGGGGAGGAGAGAGGGGAAGAGGGGGCTAGGAGAGAACGTAAAGGGGGAAGCGAAGGCAGACCAGATAGAGCCACGCATCTGAATGGGTTATGCAAGGCTGGTCTCATTATTGTCAAATAATTGAGAATAAACCACAAAATGCCAACTACTGCCTGGTGATCAATTTAATTAATTTTTTCTACGCTCCCACATACATACACAAATACAGAACATACATACACACTAGAGATGCACGGATATGCAATTATTTCATCCGCAACCGCATCACAAAAGTCGTCATTCACCCGCCATCCACCGGAACTAACATTTTATCAAAACCACAACCGCCCGCCACCCGCCCGTTGTTATATATCTAATATAGACGATGCAAGGCATTCCTGTTAAAGAAAGGAGACTGATCCAATGCAGCAGAGACATTCAATGCGTGCCACGCATTAATATCTCTTGGCCACGCATTAGAGGCTGAGAGATATTAATGTGTGATAATATTATTTATTATTATTATAATATTATTGTCATTTCTATTAAGAAAGTGTTGACTATTATTGTTATTTTTTTTCCCTGGTCTTTAGTATTCCCTTTTTTAGTTTGTCGCGTACCACGTTTGCAGCCGGCGTTGCAATCTTTTTATTTTTTTCTTCTTCTTCTGTTCTGTTGTGTTGTGTTGTGGTGTGCTGTGTCACGCCAAATTTCTTCCCCCTACAAAAACCTCCCCCCCCCCCCATTTACTTCCGTGGTCATGTTTCCTCTTACGTCATTGACAGCGATCGATAGCACTTCGGCTTTGACTGCCCGTCGCTGGAAGGATACTTCGTCTTTGACAGCTGCTGGAATCTGAAGAAATCAATTATTGGTTTTTTTTGTACAGGTGCGAAACAGGACAGTCACGTGCGGGTTAAGGACCCCCGGCAACTTTGTGACTTTATTGGACGCAGCCCCGGAAGTAAATGGGGGGGGAAGAAATTTGACGTGACAGCTGCAGCAGTGCCTGATGAATAATTGCCTGTTTCAAAGAGTGTTGCTCGTTTTTCGTATGTGGGTAACAACATTTAACTATGTATTTTTTTTTCTGAATTGGTTCAACCGCCACCCGCCCGAATCTATTTAAAATCTATTTTTTTCGTCATGCATCCGCCCAACGTATTATCCGCAAACCACGCATCTCTAATACACACTCAAAGTTTTTACATCCACACACACATTCACTGTACAAACATACATATACTGTACATATGCAAGCACATATACATACATATAGTCACACATGTAATCACGTTTCATCAAACATATATTAACGCTGTTCCCCTCGGGGAAACTGGGTAACATATGGCACACTGACAAAGCTTAACCTAATGTTACTATAACAATCTACAAGGTTAATGTCATGTCTGTTCATGTTTTTGTTTTGGCCATGTGTTTGTTTTTTGGACTCTTTTTAGTTCCTGGTTGCACTTCCTTGTTTGGTTTGGTTTCCATGGTCACCCATTAATTTTCACCTGTCTTGTCACGCACCTGTTTCACATCTCGAGTCACGCACCTGTTTTCACTGATCACGTCACTATTTAAATCTGTCTGTTTCTGTTGTTCGTGCTGGCGTCCTCACACATTCACACTATTTCATCACTCTGCTCCATGTCTTGTCACAGTTCTTTACCAAGTAAGTTTTGTTCATTTATGCCACAGTTAGTGTTTTTGTTTTATTGTTCATAGTTTTTGTGCCCTCGTGCATGTCTTTTGTTTCATAGTCAAGTTTGTATTTCCACCTTTGTGTGCGCCTTTTGTTTGCTTCCTTTTTTTGTAGTTTATTAGTGTTAAAAAAATAAATAATGTATTTAAATTCACGCCTTGCCCGCGCCAATTTTCCTTTGCCTTCCGGAGAAGCAAAACCTAAGAACCTAGTCCTGACAGTAGGACGCCAGCAGAAGAGTTTCTCCGCAAAAAAATTGGACAATTTTGACGAGGCAACGTGGGAGGTCCTCCGCGCGATGGAGGAAGAGACGCTGCGTTATTCCTCCGGTAAGCGCAGAGACCTGATGTGGGGGCCAGATGGAAATCTGGTGCCATTGAGCTCCAGTTGGTCCGAGGACGGCGCTGCGTCACCGCAGTCCCGGAAGCGCCGCTCCAGACCAAGGACATCAGGGAAGGCGAGCGGACAGCATGCGGCGCTGCCGCAGGCTCCTCCCACTCCGGGCGGAAGCAGGTTTCTGCCAGCTCCATAGCTCCAAAATGACATCACAGACCAGGATTTTTTTTTTCTGAACTCTTTTTCTTTTGATCATCCGCCTCCAACCAAAGACTCTAAAAACATGATAAGACATTACCAGGACATGTTTTTAGAAATCAGATCCTGTCAATCCAAGCCACCCAAATTCCATGCCCCGCCCCCCAGGACTCAAGCCACGCCCAAGTCACACATTTTTTTTTCACCCACAAGATCCCAGGTACAAGAAGATAGACTTTTTGGACAGTTTGGAGGGGAGGATTCTGCCCCCCTCCTGACCACCCTCCACCCACCCAAAGAAACGATTCCAGACCGCAGGGCGCGCGTCTGGTATCCGCTCCTTGAGGGGGGGGCTAGGGCTGGGAATTGTTCAGGTGGGGTGGCTCAGCATCGTCACGCCAAGCCACAGCCTCCAGCACGACCACCACCACCAGTCTTTCATCACGCCAAGCCACAGCCACCAGCTCGGCCACCACCACCTGTCTTTCGACCTGCCAAGCCACAGCCACCAGCACGGCCGCTACCACCAGTCTTTTGACCTGCCAAGCCACAGCCACCAGCACGGCCGCCACCACCAGTCTTTCGACCTGCCAAGCCACAGCCTCCAGCTAGGCCACCTCCACCAGCTCCACGCCAAGCTCCACCACACCAAGCGCCACCAGTCTCAACTCCACGCCAAGCGCCGCCAGTCGCAGCTCCACGCCAAGCGCCGCCAGTCGCAGCTCCACGCCACCAAGTGCCGCCAGTCGCAGCTCCACGACGCCAAGTGCCGCCAGTCGCAGCTCCACGACGCCTAGTGCCGCCAGTCGCAGCTCCACGACACCTAGTGCCGCCAGTCGCAGCTCCACGACGCCTAGTGCCGCCAGTCGCAGCTCCACAATGCCAAGTGCCGCCAGTCGCAGCTCCACGACGCCAAGTGCCGCCAGTCGCAGCTCCACGACGCCAAGTGCCGCCAGTCGCAGCTCCACGACGCCTAGTGCCGCCAGTCGCAGCTCCACGACACCTAGTGCCGCCAGTCGCAGCTCCACGACGCCTAGTGCCGCCAGTCGCAGCTCCACAACGCCAAGTGCCGCCAGTCGCAGCTCCACGACGCCAAGGGCCGCCAGTCGCAGCTCCACGACGCCAAGTGCCACCAGTCGCAGCTCCACACCAAGACCAAGCACCCCCAAGCCAAGTCCAAGTCCAAGACCAACCACGCCAAGTCCAAGTCCAAGACCAACCACGCCAAGTCCAAGTCCAAGACCAACCACGCCAAGTCCAAGTCCAAGACCAACCACGCCAAGTCCAAGCCCAAGACCAACCACGCCAAGTCCAAGTCCAAGACCAACCACGCCAAGTCCAAGACCAAGACCAACCACACCAAGTCCAAGACCAACCACGCCAAGTCCAAGACCCTCCCCAAGTCCAAGACCCCCCATGCCAAAACCAAGTCCAAGACCGACCATGCCAACTCAAAGTCCAAGACCAAGACCAACCATGCCAACACCAAATCCAAGTCCAAGACCAACCATGCCAAGACCAAGTCCAAGACCAACCATGCCAAGACCAAGACCAAGACCAAGTCCAAGACCAACCTCGCCAAGACCAGGACCAAGACCCTCGCCAAGACCCTCGCCAAGACCAAGACCTTCCAAGCAGCCAAGACCCTCCAAGCGGCCAAGACCAAGCTTCGCCGCCCGAAGTGCCACGCCAAGCTTCGCCGCCTGCTTCGTCTGCTGCACCCGCACCTGCGTCATCTGCGGCTTCCACGCCTGCAATGACGACGACGCGCCTGCCTCCTCGTCTGCCACGGTTGTGGCCACTACCTGGTCGTCCGCCACACCAAGTGCGCCCGCCTGATCGTCGGCCACGCATGTGGCCCTTCCCGGGTCGCCCACCTCGCCTGTGGTGGCGGCGTTCCACTCGCCGCCGCCACATGACTATGCCTCGGTGGATTCGGGGCCACTTGGCCTGGCGACCCACCGCCATGTCCCCCTCCCGCCCTCCCATGACTCTTGATCCTGTTTTTTGGACATCTGGGATCTGTCCGTAAGGGGGGGGTTCTGTCATGTCTGTTCATGTTTTTGTTTTGGTCATGCGTCATGTCTGTTCATGTTTTTGTTTTTGGCCATGTGTTTGTTTTTTGGACTCTTTTTAGTTCCTGGTTGCACTTCCTTGTTTGGTTTGGTTTCCATGGTCACCCATTAGTTTTCACCTGTCTTGTCACGCACCTGTTTCACATCTCGAGTCACGCACCTGTTTTCACTGATCACGTCACTATTTAAATATGTCTGTTTCTGTTGTTCGTGCTGGCGTCCTCACACATTCACACTATTTCATCACTCTGCTCCATGTCTTGTCACAGTTCTTTACCAAGTAAGTTTTGTTCATTTATGCCACAGTTAGTGTTTTTGTTTTATTGTTCATAGTTTTTGTGCCCACGTGCATGTCTTTTGTTTCATAGTCACGTTTGTATTTCCGCCTTTGTGTGCGCCTTTTGTTTGCTTCCTTTTTTTGTAGTTTATTAGTGTTAAAAAAATAAATAATGTATTTAAATTCACGCCTTGCCCGCGCCAATTTTCCTTTGCCTTCTGGAGAAGCAAAACCCAAGAACCCAGTCTTGACAGTTAATACACTTCGCTTCTCTTTCTTCTCCTCCATTTATCTCCTTTCTTTTGTATTTCAAGTTATCATTACATATATGTATTTTTGCATTTGAAACAATTGTATTGTTGATAATAGAGGTAATTATTGTTATTATTCATTATCAATAGTGCTATTTCTATTGGTATTTGTATTGCTCCATTTGCAGTGTAATAATGCTCATTGTCATTTCTGTGTTATTAATATTTACTTCACTAACTGCTTCTTTGCATCACTTTTACCATCATATTCTGTTGTTGTTGTTATTGTTATTGTTGTGTTTGTTGTTGTCTCTGTCTCATCCCCCTCTTGTCCCTGCAATTCCCCCCTCTGTCTACCCCTTTTTCTTCTTTCTATCCCCTCCTGCTCCGGCCCGGCTGCACCAAATAATAATATAAATCCATTTAATAAAGGCAAATACAAATAAGGCAACAAGAGAAGTATCCCACACTTCTCTTTAGTAAAGTAAATATGTACAGGTGATATGGGCATCTAGATCAACTATATGATTTGCCTGAGTAGCTGGACAGGACAAAAAAAAAGGGAAAAAAAGTGGATTGTGAATGGCCCGAATTTGTCACGTTTCATGTGTCAGGTAAATCGCGATAAATGCGGCCATATTAATCCCTTTGCTACGATACACTTTTTTTTCCAGAACCTTAGCTCTGAGACTTGAAAGTACCTTTATGAATACGCTGTGGCAGTCTAAAAACTCCAGATATGATAGAAATCTGATTAACACTCATGCAAAGCCTGTTAATAGAAAAAAACGGCGCAACGAGGAATGTCTGACATTATTAACACGCAATATTTTTCTCAGAGGGGATCTCACAACTATGAATAGGTTGTCTCAGTCTAAAACTCCGGAAATGAAAAAATCTCATTATCACTCGTGCAAAGCCTGAATACTTATGAAATAAAATCAGAGTAATAAGAAATGTTTGACACAAACTAACAAACCTCTTTTTCCAGCACAGACAGTCTTAGACTTGAATCCATTTTATAAATATGCTGTGGCAGTCTAAAAAGGGAATTTCCTTTACTTTAAAGAAAATGTCCCGTATTTTCCTAACATTAACAGGTATGGTACGTGTATGATTGGCTGTGTCCTGAATGAAGCGTCTGGTCTGACTTAGTGATGTATCATTGGAAATTTAACAGCTACTAGCATTGACCTTTCTCATCCAAATTTAAAATCAGCCAATTGATTTGCCAGAATTTTTGTCACAGGAAGTTGTTATGCCAGGAAGTTACATGCACACTTCTATCATATCATTGTTGTTTTGTTTCCTTGTAAACCAAAATAATGGACTAACATAAAAAGCGGGCCGTCATTCGTAGTTATGAAGAGAAAACCGCAAAAGTAAAACAAGATTCATAATCATAAATGCTCATTTTTGCACTGTTTTGTCTTAATGTCAAATGAATTTTAGATATAGAGGCTGAATACTTCCACTGTTTGAAGTGGCTAATGTTAGCATCCAGCTAAGCCAAGTTTGTGGTAAAAATTATTAATGGGATACAAATTTGTTGTTGTTTTTCTTTAACATTTGCGCATTTAAGTGATTTTCCTTAAATTGATTTTGCATACGTTTATGCATACTTGTATGTATAGCATGGTTATGTATAGTGACAATGACTATGGAATATTACGAATACAGTGTAGGATTGTAAGGTATACCAGTACTAATTATAACTAATTAGTTATAATTAAGTACTAGTGAATCATAAACGGTACTATACTGCCTCTAGTAAATACCGGTTCCTCCTTTTTTGTTAACGGACATGACTGTATGCCGTCATCACGTCGTGACATTGCTGGTTTTACGAGCAGAGGAGCATGTTCGGCAACACACACGCACAGAGTACTTAAAAGCAAACACGGTGTGGCGACAGAAAAGCGAGAATGGATGCATTTTGGCTTAAAAACTAACGATAAAGGTGAAGCTTTATCACTGAAACGCCACTCAGTAAGAGGTACTTTAAAACATGGCTAGCGAGCTAGCGGCTAATATCCATCCGCAGTCTGCAGTGTTTTAGCTACTTATAAATCACTAATCCTCACCTCCATGGCGACAAATAAAGTAAGTTTCTTACAAGTGATTATTACATTTTAACAGAAGTGTAGATAGAACATGTTGAAACGGAAAGTAAACAGATATTAACAGTAATGAACAAGTGGATTAATAACCAATTTTTAGAGCAATTTTGAAAAAATAACAGAATGAGAAATGACACAATATGTTACTGCATATGTCAGCAGACAAATTAGGAGCCTTTGTTTGCTTACTACTAAAAGACAAGTTGTCTAGTATGTTCACAATTTTATTTAAGGACAACATTGTTCTTCGGCTGCAATAGGTATCGTACATTTTTTTTTGTTAATTTAAAGCCAATAATGCCATTTTTTGTGATTCCTTTTTTAAAGAAAAGTATCGAAATACATTTTTGCACCTGTACCAGAATATTAATATTGGGGCAACCCTCATAGAGTGTATCGATAAGTTTTTATTGGTTCCTTGACGGAGCTCGTAACCTAAAATACTCTTATCTCAAATCAACGTTATGCATTGAAATTAATTTAGATTCTGTTATTCCGTTCTGCCACCCCCCACGCCCCCCAATAATACAATAAAATGTACTCCAAACAACTACAGTAATTTTATGATGTAGTGTATTTACCTTGAATAGTGGATTTTTACAGTATCTTCTTCCAGCTTCTTCTCCGCCAAACACACCATCTACAGCTTCTACATATTTTCATAGACAAATGTCCGCTGTTTAGATATTATTTTAACGTTTTTGACTGGTATGGTGCAAGCTAACATTATTACGCTAGTACTGCTTTGCTAAGTTGGCCATACTTAAACTTTGGTAATTTTTTCTGATATTTCTCTCTTTAATTCAATGGATATAGTTCACTTTTTCTTCCCAGCACTGTCTTTCATTCTCACTTTCTCCGTTCTCATGGTTGGAAAAACAGACTTACATATATCGATAGCTATCCAAATGTTACAAGCTAATGCTAGCGAGTAAGACCGGATGTTTTGGTCTGATCTTACGAGGTCCAGTTTATTATTGGCCATGCAAGCTAGTGGTAGGGAGGCTCATAACCAAGTTTTTGCTCGCAACCTAAAGCATAACAATTTGCCAAGCGACAGCTCTTATCCTGTAAATCTTGTGAGTTGAGGGGCTCGAAAACCAAAGTAACACTGTGTAGCCAGAGCCTCATTGTCCTTGGTACATACAGTGTACAGTATGGTACATACAGTATACTATTCATTAATTAAACCCCACCCATCTTTGTTTGTTATGTCATAGTTATGTGCCTGTGATCCACATTTGTTGCAGTGGTCCAATAACTAGGCACACGACTTAATATGCTGCATGGGCTGAAAAGTGACATTTATTGCTTCATTCGGGACAGTTTTAATTGTACTGTTGTTCTCAAGGATGTAATTACTTATTTAACAAAAATAGAAATGGATAAGGATTTCTAGAATTATTATTGATTTAATTGTTATTAATTTTTTTGGACACAACAAACCAAAATAACTACACTAATAATCTACACAATTCAAAGAAGAAAACTAATATATCCAATACAATATTTTTTTGTAAAAAAAATAAAAAATAAAATGTAATATTAAAACAAAATTTAAAAAAAGAAAATAATGGTGTGTTTGAAAAGGAGCAGGAGCAAAGGTTATAATGTCCTGCCCCAACACTCAAATATAGTAATTTGATGTTGTGTGTGTGTGTGTGTGTGTGTGTGTGTGTGTGTGTGTGTGTGTGTGTGTGTGTGTCACCCTCTATAAGGACACACCCCAGATCCTAAATAGATGGGCTGAACATTTCAACACTCTCCTTAACTCCGAAAATCCCTCTGACCAGGACATTTTCACCAATTTCCAAACCACTCCCCATGTCGACCACCTGGACTCCCCGCCTACCTTTGCTGAGGTCCTAAAAGCCATCAAGGGCCTAAAAAACAACAAAAGCCCCGGCCCTGACGGTATCCCAGCTGAAGTGCTGAAGTTTGGTGGCTATCTCCTCACCCGCCGGCTTCACCAATTGATTGACTCCATCTGGTCCTCTAAAGCCATCCCCCAGAAATGGAAGGATGCTGCTATAATAACCATTTTTAAGAGGAAAGGTGACAAAGCCGACTGTGGAAACAGCAGAGGAATTTCCCTGCTCTCGGTTGCTGGGAAAGTTCTTGCCAGGGTCATGCTCTCTCGTTTAGTTACTCACATCTCTGAGAACATCCTGCCTGAATCACAGTGTGGCTTCAGAAGAGATCGCAGTACTACTGACATGATCTTTGTAGCCAGGCAGGTACAAGAAAAGTGCCGGGAACACCACCAGGATCTGTACATCGCCTTCATCGACCTGTCCAAGGCATTTGACACTGTAAACCGGAATCTCCTCTGGGACTTACTGGGAAGGCTGGGGATTCCGCCAAAGTTCCTCAACTTCCTCAGACAACTACACGATGGAATGCGAGCCTGTGTCCGCGTTGAAGGCCAGCAATCCCCCTCTTTTAATGTGAAAGTCGGGGTCAGGCAGGGATGTGTCCTAGCCCCTGTCATATTCAACCTCTTTCTCTCAGCAGTCACCCTCCTCTCACACAAAGCTCTGGGAACCACGGATGGCATCCACATACAGTTCCGGCTAGACGGCAGTCTCTTCAACATCCGGCACCTCCAGGCCTTCACTAAAATTACAAAACAACAGATCCTAGAACTTCAGTATGCTGACGATTGTGCTCTCCTTGCTCACACGCCAGAATCTCTACAACATGCACTTAACGTGGTCTCATCCACGTACAGTGTCCTAGGACTCAAGGTCAACATTTCAAAAACACAGATCATTACGCAACACTCTAACCACCAGTCAGAAGTGCCTGTCTTCAACATTGATGGTCAGCAGCTCACCATCGTTCCACATTTCACCTACCTCGGAAGCGTCCTGTCCCCCACCTGTAACATCGATAATGACATCCAGGTCCGTGTTGGGTTAGCGCAGCGTTTCTCAAAGTGTGGGGCGCGCCCCACTAGTGGGGAATAGAGACATGACAGGTGGGGCGCGAGGAACAGGAGGAAATATCACTTTAAATGTTTGTTATTTTTTATTATATTGTTAGATTTTTTTTTTTACTATACTTTAATTTTCTATACACGCTGTAAATCACTTTGTGATTCTGTCTGTGAAATCCGCTATATAAATAAATGTAAATTACTCATTTTTCCTGTAGGCTTTAAATTTCTAGGTAGGAGCGAAAGTTTGACAGACATAGCAACAGTAACTAATGGGGGCGCGGCTAAGCGGAACAAACTTTCGCGCGGATGGGTAGCAGGCTAAACAATATCCACTCATTGGGCAGAGAGCTGTGTCCATTCTTCTCCCCTTTGCCACATCTTATCTGTGTGAGATAGGCTTTTCAGCTGTTGCTTCACTCAAAACGAAGTACAGGTCTCAGCTGAACGTCATTGAGCATGACTTAAGAGTGGCAGTGTCAAGCCTGCAACCCCGATTTGAAAAGCTGTGCAGTGCAAAACAGGCTCATTGCAGCCACTAATGCTGGAGTACTGTAAAACTCATGTTCACTAGCTCTGTCTTGCCAAATGCATAGCTCCTCCTTTTTTTTTTTGCAAAGATTGCAAAGTGGCACTTTTATTTTATTTATTATTAAACTTGATGCAAGTTATTTGATGTATTATTGAACTTGATGCAAGTTATAACACTTTTATTTGATTTATTATTGAACTTGATGCAAGTTATAACACTTTTATTTGATTTATTATTGAACTTGATGCAAGTTATAACACTTGTATTTGATTTATTATTGAACTTGATGCAAGTTATAACACTTTTTTTGATTTATTATTGAACTTGATGCAAGTTATTTTATTTATTATTGAACTTGATGCAAGTTATACCACAGCTGCACAGTTATTTTATTTATTATTGAACTTGATGTTATTTTATGTTATTGAGTTTGAATGTATACAACTTGATGTTACTTGATGTTCAATAAATTTGAAAATGTTAAGCTTAGCATTAGCGTTCTATTGGGGCGATGGGGGCAGGTGGGGCTTGAAAACTCCCCCTTGTCCAAAGTGGGGGATGACAAAAAAAGTTTGAGAACCACTGGGTTAGCGTCTGCTGCCTTCGGTAGGCTCAAAACCAGGGTCTTCCTGAACAGAAACCTGACAGTTTCCACCAAAGCAGCTGTTTACAAAGCAGTTTGTCTGTCCACACTGCTATACGGCTCGGAAGCCTGGACCCCTTACCAAAGGCACGTCAGAATCCTGGAGAGATACCACATCCGCTGCCTGCAACGGATCCTGGGTCTGACCTGGGAGGATAGAGTCCCACATGTGGATATTTATGACCGGACCCAAACACCCAGCATCCTAGTGTTCCTTGTGCAAAGACATCTGCGCTGGGTGGGGCAGGTAATCCGCATGCCCGCCCAGAGGCTCCCCCGGCAGATCCTCTACGGCCAACTCCAGGAAGGCTGTAGGTCTCCTGGGGGTCAGCGGAAACGCTACAAAGACCACATAAAAACCCTCCTGAAGTGCTGTGCTATCCAGCCTTCCGCACTGGAAGTCTTGGCTGCTGATCGCCACACCTGGCGCAACTGCAGTCACGCCGGCATTGCTCATCTTCAGGAGCAGACCACTGAGAGGAGAAAACAACAACGTTTACAGCGACATCAACGCGCTGCAGGGGCCCCCCTCTCAAGCGTGGACTACATCTGCCCCACATGTGGCAAACCATGCGGGTCGCACATTGGTCTACACAGCCACATGCAATGGCATATACGAAACCCCCCTCAATAACCCGTTACTGGAGCAACGCCATCATCGTAATCGATGGACAGCCAAAGAGAAGAAGAGAGACATATATATATATACATATATATATATATATATATATATATATATATATATATATATATACATATATATATATATATATATATATATATATATACATATATATATATATATATATATATATATATATATATATATATATATATATATATATATATATATATATATATATATATATCCATCCATCCATCTTCTTCCGCTTATCCGAGGTCGGGTCGCGGGGGCAGCAGCCTAAGCAGGGAAGCCCAGATGTTCCTCTCCCCAGCCACTTCGTCCATCTCCTCCCGGGGGTCCCGAGGCGTTCCCAGGCCAGCCGGGAGACATAGTCTTCCCAACGTGTCCTGGGTCTTCCCCGTGGCCTCCTACCGGTTGGACGTGCCCTAAGCACCTCCCGAGGGAGGCGTTCGGGTGGCATCCTGACCAGATGCCCGAACCACCTCATCTGGCTCCTCTCGATGTGGAGGAGCAGCGGCTTTACTTTGAGCTCCCCCGGGATGGCAGAGCTTCTCACCCTATCTCTAAGGGAGAGCCCCGCCACCCGGCGGAGGAAACTCATTTCGGCCGCCCTTACCCGTGATCTTCTCCTTTCGGTCATGACCCAAAGCTCCTGACCATAGGTGAGGATGGGAACGTAGATCGACCGGTAAATTGAGAGCTTTGCCTTACGGCTCAGCTCCTTCTTCACCACAACGGACCTATACAGTGTCCGCATTACTGAAGACGCCGCACCGTTTCGCCTGTCGATCTCACGATCCACTTTTCCCTCACTCGTGAAGAATACTCCGAGGTACTTGAACTCTTCCACTTGGGGCAGGGTCTCCTCCCCAACCCGGAGATGGCACTCCACCCTTTTCCGGGCAAGAACCATGGACTCGGACTTGGAGGTGCTGATTCTCATCCCAGTCGCTTCACATTCGGCTGCGAACCGATCCAGTGAGAGCTGAAGATCCTGGCCAGATGAAGCCATCAGGACCACATCATCTGCAAAAAGCAGAGACCTAATCCTGCAGCCACCAAACCGGATCCCCTCAACGCCTTGACTGCGCCTAGAAATTCTGTCCATAAAAGTTATGAACAGAATCGGTGACAAAGGGCAGCCTTGGCGCAGTCCAACCCTCACTGGAAATGTGTCCGACTTACTGCCGGAAATGCGGACCAAGTTCTGACACTGATCGTACAGGGAGCGGACAGCCACAATCAGACAGTCCGATACCCCATACTCTCTGAGCACTCCCCACAGGACCTCCTGAGGGACACGGTCGAATGCCTTCTCCAAGTCCACAAAGCACATGTAGACTGGTTGGGCAAACTCCCATGCACCCTCAAGGACCCTGCCGAGAGTATAGAGCTGGTCCACAGTTCCACGACCAGAACGAAAACCACACTGTTCCTCCTGAATCCGAGGTTCGACTATCCGGCGTAGTCTCCTCTCCAGTACACCCGAATAGACCTTACCGGGAAGGCTGAGGAGTGTGATCCCACGATAGTTGGAACACATCCTCCGGTTTCCCTTCTTAAAGAGAGGAACCACCACCCCGGTCTGCCAATCCAGAGGTACCGCCCCGATGTCCACGCGATGCTGCAGAGTCTTGTCAACCAAGACAGCCCCACAGCATCCAGAGCCTTAAGGAACTCCGGGCAAATCTCATC